>NC_084594.1:29784756-30084756 GCF_033807715.1 Cololabis saira | reverse complement strand
TTCACGATGTAGCTATAAAAAATACTGTACATTTGGGAATAAATTAATTAGATAGATGTTTGGTTAATTGATTCTGTAAATAACAGCATATGTGCAGCTCGAGTATGAAGGTGTTGACAGCTGAATAAATGCAAACAAAGGTGACTGATAACAGCCAATTCACAATTTCCTTCCTGAAGATTTCCATGTTTGCTGTTTAAAAAGATGAGAAGTAATTTGTTGTTACACATTGGATGACATCCCTTATATTTCCTTTTGTAAGAGCACAGCCTGAGCGATCATATTTCTGTTACAGCATCACATACGGACAATCAAATCCTGAGCCATAGTCATTTACAGCGTAAATGGGTGGATTGACAACATGCTATTAGAGAGGGGAAAAAGCAACCTGATCTCACAAAAATCCGTGAAATGCCCACGACCTCTCACTACTATTTTCCGTGGCACCAACACGGAAATGTTATATTTCCGTGTGAGCACCACGGATATTGTACTATGCGAAGTCAATGGGCTCCGTTTTCGTGATATATACACAGATTATTACATAATTATTATGTATATATTATTCTTTAATATAATGGCTAAGTTATGAGTTTATGACGCGCAAGTTACTGTTTGTTACTGTCAGTTTGTAAAAAAATTAATTTTCACACATTTAACGATTATATATTTAAAATATATTTACACAAATGTGTGTACCATGCCCTTAAACTACTATGTGCACTCTTATTTTAGTATTAACAACCTCCATTTCTGTGAAAAAAAATAATATTTGCTAAGAACTACATTTCCCTAGAGTCATGCTATACAGCTTTATGCTAATCAGCACCATATTTGTAGTCACATTGGTTTGGTTTACCCTAACGTATCTATGACATCACATCCGTGATCGGGGCACTCGTCACGTGATCAGGATCTCCGCTCGTCACTCTATGACGTAGAGGGGATGACCAGGGAATTCCCTTTGGTTGACGAAATGGCAGAATGGTTAAAACAATTAATTTAAATATCGCCTGTCTCCACTTCCTGGTTCAAAAGCAATTAAAAATGATATTTTGTGGCTGGACGACGCTCTGGTTAAGGTCTGGTTAGGTTAATGCACCGCTTACTGTATGATTGGTTAGAAGTAGGAAACGCTTGTGGTTTTTGCTAAAAATAATAATTTCACATCACTTACGCCACCTCCGTCGTCATGGCGACAGCAAACAACATGGTTAAATACTCAAATTTACGTTAAATACTAGAAAACACGGTTAAATACTCGCCGTCAAAATACTGTTAAAAATCATCAAAACACCATTTTTAACACCAAACACTGTTAAAACAGCGTTAAAAACATGCTTTTACAAACTGACAGTAACAAACAGTAACTTGGGTTTTAAAAAACTCATAACTTAGCCACTATAATAAAGAATAATATATACATAATAATAATGTAATAATCCGTGTATATATCACAACAACGGAGCCCATTGACTTCGCATAGTACAATATCCGTGGTGCTCACACGGAATTATACCATTTCCGTGTTGGTGCCACGGAAAATAGTGGTGAGAGGTCGTGGGCATTTCGCAGATTTTTGTGAGATCAGGTTGGGAAAAAGTTAGAGTGAAAACACGACACCTATACTTTACGTTGGTTTATTTTGGGTTTGTTTTTTTTATTTACCATCATGCCTAAAAATGAATGGTGGAGGGAATATCTTTACAGAATGTACAATGCACCATATGACAGCCTTCTGATTATTTAATTTGTCAACAGGTAATCCCTCCCAGTCCACTTCGCTGCACTACATGAATCCCTACCAGCTGAATGCCTACGCCATGGCCCTGAAGGCTGTTGGAGAGATCATTCAGGACTATGACAGCGACAAGATGTTCCCAGCTCTCGGTTTCGGTGCCAAATTGCCACCTGATGGCCGGGTATCACACGAATTCCCTCTGGTGAATCCTCATTACCTAATTTCCCCTCCGATAACCCAGTTTAAGTGATTTTTACAAAGGCTATTTTATGCATGAAAACCTTGAAACATAACAAATGATTCTCAATTAAATATTGAATTGTATTTTTTTAGTGATTGTTTTTTCTCCAACTCTTAGATCTCGTGGGTGATGTAAAAATTAGAAACAGTGAACTTAGATGTGTGGCGTGTACCCACTTAGATTGCTTCTTTGGTCTATGAAGGCACCCATCTGAGCCATTAAAATTGTTTTTTGTCTTTATCCTTTCTAGAATGGAAACATAGAAAATCCTTATTGTAATGGTATCGAAGGTATCTTAGAGGCTTACCATGAAAGTCTGAAAACAGTCCAGCTGTATGGCCCAACTAACTTTGCTCCTGTGGTGAACCACGTTGCCAGGTGAGAAAGCAATACAAGTTGGTGAACAGTATCATCTTGTCTCCCTCTTGTTAAAAAGGCAAATCAATCATTACATGAATGAAGATTGTTATTTTTTGACTAGAATACCTGCAGAGAAATAGTTTCACCTTTGTTGTGTGCTGAACATCTTCTACTTCTCATTCATCAAGTTTATCAATATAAACTGTGTAATAAATGAGTCATTTTATAAATGAAATTGCCAATTTTAAGCTTGATCTCATTCTAGCAAAGCAGCAGTCAGTCGCCAAAGCGTGATTTGATCATCAACAATTCCAACATGATAGATACAGTATTTTGTATAACAACTGGGATCGTTACCAATCTTCATACACTCAGTGTTAAAGATTTAAATTGCATCATATTGTTTACTCTTGCTGTTATTGGGTTTAATTTCTCCACAACTTATTTTGCACTGAGCTGTCTCTGTCCAGTTGGAGACAACAGACAGGCTGTGTTGTGTTCAGATATGCATTTTTAAATTTTCTTTTTGTCTCCTGGTGATTTTAGCACCCATGAAGTCAATGGATCAAATATTAAAAGGGCCTCTAGTTACACACTGACATATAAAGTCACATTTTACGAGACACGGAAATGAAAATGTGCCATAATCTGACTGTCTCAGTTGATGAGCTTCATCCAAACAATCCTCCGTCTGATTATCTCAGTGTTCGGTTATGATTAGAAAATGTCTTCATCATAGAATAAAGTCACATTTTTAAACCTTTGGCACAAAGTCATTGCTGCAAGAATACACAAACAGTATTTAGCATTTCAATTGATTAACTCATATAAGCAGATATTTCAACAAAGAAAATAATCTGGGAATCAATCAAAGTATGACACTTGTTTTGAACTTGATTGTTTAAGCCTTATTAATCAGTATGTATTCACGATACGTTTTGTTGAGTGTCATCAGAAGCACGTCAATAACAAAGAACATTTTTACAGAATTTGCATGATAGGGCACGAGAGCTCATGATAGGGCCTGTCCTGAATTAATATTCCTCGTCAATTGTTTCAATAGATCCATGCGTAAATCTTCATATCTGAATTGTTTATTTTCTAAGATAATGCTGCATCCTCTAATGTCTGATTATATCTGTGTATGCAGATATGCAGCGGCAGTACAGGATGGTTCTCAGTACTTTGTCCTCCTCATCATCACAGATGGTGTCATTTCAGACATGGCGCAGACCAAAGAAGCCATTGTAAATGTAAGACTGGGACCAGGGGGGGTGGGGGGTGAGGGTTACCCAATGTTGTTGTACACTGTGTCTGTTCCAGTCCTGGCATGCCAGGAGCCAAGTGATAGCAACATCGGCTCCACAAATGTAAAGCAAAAACATTGATACTGTATAAAGGGTTCATATTACACGACAGTGTGCTGCAACTGCTTGTTTCAAAACTGTCAGGACCCAATATACACCCATTTATTACTTGAGGTTGAATCTACCAGAACATTATTAATCAATTCAGCAATTTAAAAGATGTAGGTGCCCCAGTGAATACAAAAGCACAACATTGCGAGTCATTCCCCAGAGCTTTTCCTAAAACTCACTCACTCACTCCTCACTCCTTTTTTTTCTTGCAGCTGTAAATAGCAGATTGCTACCTTCCGTTTCTTTTTTCTCTCTGTTTTTCTCCGCCTCCTCCTCACCTTCAGCCTGCTGCAGGCACAGAACACACAGCAGACTGGATTTAAAGGGAATTTGCGACTGTTAGTCAAAACATTAGAACAGCCACACCTTCCTTTTAAGATCTTGCCTGCTGCTCTATCTCACTGCCTCCAGTCCTGTGGTCTACTGATGCTTGCCGCTTCCACTGCTATCCTTTTAACTCTCCACGGGTCCTGGGTGAGGGAGGACACAGTGCTGAGGATGTGCAAGTCACTCTCATTCACACTCGAAGGTATATTCAAGAAACATCTAACTAACAGATTCAGAGAAAAGTGAGAGTCGTAACGTTCTTTACCCTGTACGAATGTGTAAACATTTTGATCAACATGTGAACATGTGGCAGAATATTTTGTGAGTGCCTGTACAGTGGCACACAGCTGGTTTGTTAGTCATAACATATTCTTCACTACGGATGTCTCATTGTCAATCACCCAGAAGTCCCGTCCTGTGCTCACAGCTTACGTGCCTTTGTTGCCAAAGTTTCTGTCTTTCTTTTTGGTGAATCTTACGAATCCCTTTCTCACCTATACAAAGGCATTTGCTGCCTGTCTGTATATTTTTTCACACTAAAAGATCGAAATGTCCTGGTCTTCATTAGCTTTTTCCATACTTCTGCATCAACATTGTTTTTCCTTTTACTATTTTCCTCATTTCTTTGTCTGCTTTTTGCTGCGTTTCCCCTAAATGTAAGGACCTACTAACGTACTTCATTACCAACCCTTTTTAATTCCATTCACTTTGGACTAAATCAGCATGGATCCATGTATAAACCCCGAGATATTTTATGTTTTGTCTCGTCAGCCTCATAATTGAACAGTTAATTCCTTGTTATCAAATGCCTCCTGCCAATCTGAAATGCTACACTTAAAATTCTGATGAAAATTGGTGGGAACTATTTTTCTTCGACTGTAGCTTATCATGTCCTATCTAAAAGATCTCATGCGGTAGTTCCACATTACCCCTGCAGAGTCGCTTGTCCATCGCAGCATTCTTCGCTCATGAAAAATAACTATTATAAAGTGGATTGAACCAGATTTGGGATTCTATTGAACTTGCTTAATGTCTCTGTAAATTTCCCTGGCATTCTTTTGCTGTGAATTGGCACCATATAAATAAAGTAAATCAAATTCGACTTCTGTTTGTTATTAATATTTCAAAATGTTCAAGACACATGCAAAAATAAGTTGAGAAAGCAACTCTTTTACCACCTTGTAATGATGCTGTTCTTTTTTCTAAACAGTGAAAGATGTTATAATGTTTGAGTAGTGAGTCAAACGATGAAGCACTTTAGCTGATCTCTTGTCTCTTTTTTCCTATAAGTGTGTTCAACAATAAAGCGTTGGGTCTGTTTTTGTTGTTGTTTGTTTCAAAGTTCCCCCGCCAATGAAAACAGGCCCTCTTCTTCTGTGGCCATGCATTCATAATGTTTGCAAAATGTAATTTTTACATTGTGTTTCTGTTTGGATCTCCCTGAAAACGATGTGGTCTTAAAGGTATTGGTATTTTAGAGCAATGGATCTCAATTTCTCTGAAATACATTGCTCTAAAAAAAAAAAAACCTTATTGATCCATAATCTGGCTTTTGTACTGGTTGCTGTTAAGTACAAGATGTCCTCTAGGACACTTAGTCAGACGTGAACAACAATTAAACTAGCATATAAAGCAACAGTGGAAAATGGGCAAAATAATGATGGAAGAAACATGAAAGAGAAAGTGAAGTAAAGCTTGGACAATACTTTTAAAACAACTTAACCTTCACGTCTATCTGAAGACCCTCTCAGCTGAAAAATTGCAGAAGTGCATTTGCAGTGCTTGAATAGACTTGTGCAGACCTTGATGACAAGCTGATGATGATCGGTGATTTGGAATGAGGTGTGTGGGAGCAGGGAAACATCTAAAACATGCGGGGCAGTGACCGCCCCGAGGACAGGAGTGGGGGAACACTGATCTACTGTATTGATGATCCACTGGACTGCTTTGATGAATGCTGGTTATGATGCAGTGATGCTGAGGGATCAAGGATCACTGGTGTCCATTTTAGCCTTGTCTCTGTACTCTTTATACATTTAAATTCTTCCAGATTCCTTTAAATATTTGATAGATACACTTGAGAAGGAGAAACGTGCAATCCCCTCCAATTCTTTGTTAGGAGAGCAATAATTTGGAACACTGAAATAGTTTTTTTTTCTCATGTTTAATTTTAGCACCATTGCAGTTGATCGTTTCAAATTTTCTTTGATTGAAGCGCAATGAAAACACTAACATACATTATTAGCATCCATTTCTTGCATGAAAGGCAATAACAGCTGCTCCAGCACAGTTTCTGTGGTTCAACAGAATCATTTGTAAAAAGCAAACTCCTGTAATTAACATCCCACACATCTTCTATCAGTCAATCTGACTATTAAATGGTAAAGTGATAACTCAGCTGTTTGGTATCATGGTGTTTATCACACTGTATCCAGAACAGAAAATGCAAAGGAGAGAGTTTTTTTCATGGCGATACCATTTCCTTTAAGTTGTGCCACCTTTAATGCAGAAGACAGGCTTTTGGCTTTTTTTTTTCCTAGAGGTGTGACAAACAACAAGTGTCCCACCACTTCTGTGACAGCAAAACTACAGCACCGATTTAGGATATGATGTGTCCAATGTTCAACACCCAGTTTTCTGGCCACTGGGAATACACTGACAAAACTGTTAGTGTGAAGACACTTGTGTTCTCAAAATAACTCAATAGTGCATGATTATGGACATAGAAACGGACCAATCATAAGTACCCTATGAGGCTCTCATCAGTATATAGCTTTTGGAAAACCATGTCTGGAATATAGCAGTGTTTGATTTTTTTTGTTTGTTGTTATTTTTTGTTTTTATTTTTAAAATTAAAAAAGTTAAAAACTGAGGTTCAGTGGGTGGGAACCTGCAAAAATATTCCATCACCTATTGTCACAGGTAAAGCAAACTGTTAGAAAGGGGTTTGCAGCAATCAGGTGATTAACTGCAGAACTGACATAAAACATTTTGTGGAAGTAAATGTATTTTTGCATTAGTAAATGAGGAAGAGAGTAAGAGTTCTGTGTAATTGTGTGCGTTTGGACACTTGTTGTATTGTGTATTTGTGTGGTATAATATTGATCTGTAACCTTTTATGGCCTTGTAATGAAATTTAGCACATTTTTCCCTTGTTCAGCCATGAGCATCTATGTTTGTCTTCAAAACATGTTTGGTGAGGTTAAGGCACCAAAATCTGTAGGTTAGGGTTATTCAAGCAATAACTGATTAGGCATAGACACTAACAGTACTTGGTCCATGGTTTGTTGATATTTAAAAAAGAAGTAATTAATTAATTTGGAGAAATTAATCTGCCAAAGTTACAGATGGCCCAGATGGCTTTCCAGCCGAATTCTATAAGGAATTCTGGAGCATATTAGCACCAAAATTTTATAAAATTATCCTAAATGTTAGGGAGAATAAAAGCTTACCCTTAAATATGAATTCTGCTAATATTAGTCTTTTATTAAAACCGGATAAGGATCCTTTGCTCCCATCGAGCTACCGCCCAATATCATTGATAAATGTAGATCTTAAAATAATCAGCAAGGCTCTTACCAAACGTCTGAAAAGAGTCACCCCTTCTATTATACATCCGGATCAAACAGGTTTCATTAAAGGTAGACATTCTTCTACTAATACTCGTAGATTACTTAATATTATAGATTATTCGAGCATCAATAAACAGGAAACTACTATTATATTTTTAGACGCAGAAAAAGCATTCGATCGGGTAAAGTGGAAATTTCTATTGGCAACTTTACATAAATTTGGATTTGGCGAATCTTTTTTTGACTGGATAAAGATATTTTATAGCTCTCCCAAAGCACGTGTAAGGACAAATGATCAAATCTCTACAAGTTTTAACTTGCAAAGAGGCGCTAGACAGGGTTTCCCTCTTTCTCCCTCACTATTTACAATATTTATTGAACCTTTAGCTGCAGCTATTAGACAAAATCAAAATATTAAAGGTATACAATGCAAAACATAAGAGCACAAAATAAGTCTTTATGCGGATGACGTACTACTCTTCCTCCAGAATTCACAAACCTCACTATCACAGACAATTGCTCTTATAGAGGGATTTTCATCTCTGTCTGACTATTCTATTAATTGGTCTAAATCCACAGTTTTGTGTGTTAACTGCATGTTTAGGAATATAGCCAATACTGAATTACAATCAGGGAACATTAGATATTTAGGCATGAATATCTCCCTTAGGCTGTCAGAGTTAATACAATTAAATTATGTTCAGCTTTTAAAGAAAATAGAAGATGATCTTTCCAGATGGAACTCTCTTCCCATTTCACTCATGGGAAGAATAGTCACCATTAAAATGATGGTTTTACCAAAAGTAAATTATTTTTTCTCAATGATACCATCCAAACCCCCTCCTTCTTGGAGGGGGTTTGGAGGATTAGTTTGAAGACATTGCAAAAATCCAAAGAATGTGGAGGTTTGGAGTTACCTAACTTCCAGTATTACTTCATAGCCAATAAATTACAGTATATTGTAAAATGGACGAAAAATCATTCTTAAGATAGTCAATGGCTGGACCCAGGCAAGTGTTTTGCAATGATCTTGAAATCTCAGAGTTACCATTTATTAGTCAAAGCATTAAACATCATAAATGTTTCAAAAGCATTAATATTAGCACAACTCTGACAGCCTGGTGGGAATTCCTTAAAGGAGCTTGAGGCAAGAATAAGAAATGAGACTCATTAGCGCCACGACGACCGTCGGGGTTACTGCAGCCAACAGCGAAGCCGGCACGGGAGAACGCGCATGCAGCGTCATTTGACGTCACATCCGCAGGACAGCGCGGGAAATTCGGGCCCGGAATTGCAGCGCATTTTGCAGCACACAGCCTGTTCAAGGCAACGGAGAGATACGCTAGAGCAGTGATTCTTAACCATAGGGCCGCGGCCCACACTTGGGCCGGCAGGGGAGCGTGGCCGTCACGATTCATACGCACACAGGCGAAGGGGCGGGGGGTCCGGGGCGTAGGGGACATTGTCCCACGTGTCCGGTACTCCCCGCCTCGCGGTTTTAACAACACTGTAGACACTGCACCTTCAACATTTAATAAATACATTTAACAAGGATACTTAGTTCTGGAGGGGGGGGTCATTGTCAATATGATACCCTAACCTCCCCCTCCCTGTTTTTATTGCATTAATTACTTGCACTCAACACCAGGGGCGGGACGGGAGAGGGGCCCACACCACCCGCGTTCCCTCACCGGCCTGGGATAGGCAGGTCGCGATGCCCGGGCCTGGCGGGGCTCGCCGCGCAGCCTGGGGTGCCTTCTGGCGGTGCTGGACCCCCCCGGGGAGGGGGAAACAGTGCACGAATGTGCGTCTTTGTCGGTGAGAATGCAGTCTGGAAGGGTCCTGCCATGGAGGATTTTGGCCTCCATTGGCAGGACAACAAAATTTAAATATATATTCAATATATATATGTACAGTATATATATTAAATATAGTAACAATGCACATATATATATATATGCCTTGGGTTTTTACCAGCATGGTATCAACCATTAATATGTGTGCAAACAAGGTAAAAAAAAGAAGTAACAATGGCATTATAATTTAAAAAGCAAAACAAGCAGGAAATGTCTCTTAGGAACAACAGTTGTGCACTGTCAAAAAGCTGATTGTTAGATATTATCAATAAGTGTGCAGCATTTGACAATAATGACCTACGTGATTTTTTTTTCTTTAACATGACATTCTTTAAACAGTACAAAGACGTAACATTTTAATAATAATTGAATGTGTTGCCTTGGCAAGTAAACACGCTCTATGAATTCCCATGACAGGATTATGAAACTAAGGATTAAAGATGTGACAAAGTGTGCAATAAGAATAATGAATGCCAATGAGCCCACACTAATGAGAATCTAAACTAGTTGCTTTTATTTCGGATAGTTGAGCATGTTGCAGCTGTATCTCGAAACATTAAAGGCTATAATTTAAAATAATATGTCATTTTCAAAGCATTTCAGTGTGTCAGCATCTGAACTCCAGAGAACAGAATGGGAGATTTTAAAACAGCTGTCCAAATCAATACTCAACAGTGTGCAACACATTAACAATTAATGTCTGTGTTCAAAGAAATTCTTTGTTGTGTTTTTGTTTTTAAAAGCACCTACAGTATAGTGTTTCTTTGAGCTGGTATCCATGTGCAGCGCCACATGAATGATGAGTGTAATGACCCAGGTGACCAGTCTGTTCAGACTGAACAGTCAGTCTTTCAAAAACACACATCCATAATTCTATTTTTGTGTGCATGTGAGTGAGTGACTTCAAGAACACACTCATCAAGGCACACACATGCATGGCATCTAGCTTTTAAAGGCAACCGCAGAGTGAATCATCGGATCGTTTATTTATGCTTTCAATTGTGCGTTGATTTTTTGTGTCTCATTAGACCTGATCTGTCCTCCTAGATAGGGAGACAGGAGGACGGATGCATTTGATGTTCTGATGTGTGTGCGTCTGCAGCTACGCACACATGTATGTATGAGTGTGTGTACCGGTATGTGCATGGGAGGACAAGGAATGCCAGAGGTTGAACACTGATAATCACACTGAAGTACTGGAATGCTGCTGAAGTGTCGGTGGTAATACTCTCACCCCTGTGGCAATAACAGATTTGCTATTGCACATTTGTGTCGCGCAAGAGTATAAATGTACTTGATGTTTTGAAAAAAGTCACGGCGAGATGAAATCCATTGCATTACATGAGCTATATACTGTAGATAAGCTTTAGTGCTGAGCATTTATGGGGTCATCAGTTTTGAGATGCCTCCTGTTTAGGCCATTCAAGATTTTCCCTCAAAATAAAAATGGATCATCCAAGACTGCAGGGGTGGACGTGGCACATTGGACCGTGACTGACTCCCAAACTACCTAACATGTAGTTAAAATGTGCTTCCCTATGTACATTCACCGGCCACTTTATTAGATACAGCTGTCCAACTGCCCGTTAATGCAAATTACTAATCAGCCAATCACATAGCAGCAACTGAATGCATTTAGGCATGTAGACATGGTCAAGACGATCTGCTGCAGTTCAAACCGAGCATCAGGATGGGGAAGAAAGGTGATTAAAGTGACACTGTTGGTATTTCAGAGTATTTCAGAAACTGCTGATCTACTGGGATTTTCACGCACAATCATCTCTAGGGTTTACAGAGAATGGTCCCAGAAAGAGAGAATATCCAGTGAGCGGCAGTTCTGTGGGTGCAAATGCCTTGTTGATGTCAGAGGAGAATGGCCAGACTGGTTGGAACTGGTAGAAAGGCAACAGTAACTCAAATAACCACTCGTTACAACCGAGGTATGCACAAGAGCATCTCTGAACGCACAACACGTCGAACCTTGAAGTGGATGATCTACAGCAGCAGAAGACCACACCACCCGGGTGCCACTCCTGTCAGCTAAGAACAGAAAACTGAGGCTACAATTCACACAGGCTCACCAAAACTGGACAACAGAAGATTGGAAAAATGTTGCCTGGTCAGATGAGTCTCGATTTCTGCTGCAACATTCAGGCCCATTAGTACCAATTGAGCATCGTGTCAACACCACAGCCTACCTGAGTATTGTTGCTGACCATGTCCATCCCTTTATCACCACAGTGTAACCATCTTCTTATGGCCTACCATGCCATCATGTCATAAAGCGCAAATCATCCCAGACTGGTTTCTTGAACATACTGTAACAATGAGTTCACTACTCAAATGGCCTCCACAGTCACCAGATCTCAGTCCAATAGAGCACCTTTGGGATGTGGTGGAACGAGAGATTCCCATCATGGATGTGCAGCCGACAAATTTGCAGCAACTACATGATGTTATCATGTCAATTTTGACCAAACTCTATGAGGAATGTTTCCAGCTACTTGTTGAGTCTATGACACAAAGGATTAGCGCAGTTCTGAAGGCAAAAGGGAGTCCAACCCGGTACTAGCAAGGTGTACCTGTACCTACTGTAATAAAGTGGCCGGTAAGTGTATGTTTTACACTAAAATGTAAACTTTTTGGACAGCCCCATTTCCAGTGACTCTGACAAAGTTGTAACACCAAATAATCATTGTTTCTAGATTTGGTCTCAGTTTTATAACTTTTACAACTCTAGTATTTTCAGATGCTCAAACCTATTGATTTTTGGGACCAGCATACATGTTATCTAGTGAAACATCTACTGTGAGCATTTAATTCACCAGACACTGTCTTTTCGTTTAGGGCCCCTTTTGTGTGAAACCTTTTAACAAACATTTCATACATGCTGTATATGCCCATCCACACGTTTGAGGTGCTTAAAACAAAGTAAGGAGGCTCTCAGGTGTGATCCAATGGGACTTTTTACGATGTGTTGAGGGTATGTGCTTCTTTAATATTTGGTGTGACCACTAGATCAGCCTCTGCTTCCAAGACAACACCAGCTGACTGCATAGTTTTAAACAGTACTTAACATTTAATTAAACAGCAGGGAGCTGTATTAACTTGCCACAGTTACCTGGATTTAGTGTCTTCTGTCTCTTCCTCTGCTTCCAGATAGACTCCAACCTGGATTGGGAATGAAACTGTAACAGTACCCCATTTTTTCTTGTTCTGACTGAAGATGGTACTTCATAGTTTGTGCCTTTTTTTGGTTGCCATTGTAATGCTGCAAGAAGGACCATTGAATTCCCTCATGATGACGTGCTTAATGAATAAAAATCTGATAATCGTGCACTAATCAGTGCACTATTATCCTGCCCTTCATTTATATTGACATCCTAGTATATTTATTCCATTAATGTGTTAAATATACAATAATATATATGAAATTTCTATGATCATCCATGGCATTGGTTTTTTGGGGCATATTTTTATTTACTTTTTTTTCTTAAATTATTTGGGGCTCAGTAACAAATATAACTTAAATGTACTGCAGTGCAATATTTTATATAAACTATATTTAAGTGCCATGATTTTTAGTTTCTTGCCTGTTTTGGAGACATTCTTCAACACACCTGGGAGACATACTGCGGCGTCATCTGGCTTAATGTGGAGCCTGGGAGTGGTTGGGCGGGTGAATGAGGATGGTTGCTGTACTCACAGAGCTGGCATCTCCTCCCTTCCTTCTTCTCCTGGTTTATCCATTTGCTGCCATGAAAGCCCTTATCTAGTTATCTGCCAACACGTCTGTCCTCTTTTCCCCTTTTGTTCGGTAGACACACAGTATTTTTCCTACTCAGAGTATGATTTGTGAGAGGATATTGTGATGTTTTTGTATGGAAATAATTTAGATGGGATACTAGAGCTAATAGTTACTTGCTGTTTCAGCACTCCAGGTAACACTATTACTATTGGCACTGATTGATCCTACTTGATGACCAGCATTCAGACTTCTCTTCCCTGAAAAGTGATGGGATGTATTTATGTGATTTAAAAAAAATTGATTGATAAAATATCTGGAAAACATGCCGATGAAAAGGCAAATATAAAAACAAATTGTATGTCGTAGGAGCATGTCACTCCATCAGCCTTTTGTTCTTCCTTCCTCTGCCTCTTTTTTATGTATTTTCTTATTTAAAGGTCATATGGCTAGTAAAACAGTGACACAGA
Source organism: Cololabis saira (assembly GCF_033807715.1). Classification (NCBI taxonomy): domain Eukaryota; kingdom Metazoa; phylum Chordata; class Actinopteri; order Beloniformes; family Belonidae; genus Cololabis; species Cololabis saira. The sequence goes on along the minus strand of NC_084594.1, from coordinate 30,071,026 downwards.
GCCTTACTGTGGTTATAATATATGTGCCTGTAGATGTAACTACATAATGTCGCAGTAATGAGCACTGCAGGTCATTAAAGTGAGGGCAGGCATGCGGATGAAGGAAATGTGATTGGGCTTCTGAGGCTTGTTAAGAGTGAGATGATTTTACATCTCTTCTTTTTTGATTTCTCCTCAGGCTGCCAAGCTTCCAATGTCCATCATCATCGTTGGAGTGGGTCAGGCTGAGTTTGACGGTAGGTTCGATTAAATTCATTAGCTGCAGTGATGGTACAATTATTCAGCTAGTTTCATACATGCATGCACAGATGGTGTGTGTACAAAAAAACATATTACAGTAAAAAATGCAATTTCAACGATTTTAATGGTGTTCTGATAATGTTATCTAAATGAATGTCGCTGGTCAAAGATTTCTTAAGCTGTTACTCCAAAGGGTCCAACTTAAAAATGTCCTGATCCCCAGAGTAATACAGAAGTACAAAGAGAGGAGAAGAATTCACATAGAATAGGATGTAAATGCAAAGAAATACACCGTGAGACATGACTGAGATTACTTCTGTAAGATTAGATTTCTTTTACAATTTTCTTTAAAATACTTCTTTTTTCTTAATGTGCTATGGAAATATGAAAACATCAACACCATAAGTTCTAGCGTTAGTGGAGCGACCTTTTACTGGTACTAATTCAGGGAAAGTTGCAATAGGAACTCATCAGGAGGGAAGAGTATGCGTAGGTGGATGCATGCATAATTACAGAAGGACTGGCTGAGGTTAATTGCTGGGTTTACTGTTTGGTGCTGATGATTCTAAATTGCAAAGTCTATGTTAAAGGACTTATTAGTTGATTAAACAGGTTATAAAAACTGTATGGCTCAAGTAATGCTAAAAACGAATGCACCAACACCATGTAAGTGTTTACTTAACCTTGTCTGTGTCTTAAAGTTGACAATTTTTCTGCGCTTTAATGCTGTGTTTGTATGCATAATTTCTTATCTTTCAGCTATGGTGGAACTTGATGGGGATGACATCAGGATTTCATCTCGAGGGAAACTGGCAGAGAGAGATATTGTTCAGGTGATTGCTTTTTAAAGTATGAAAGATTATTTGTTTCTAAACGCAGACACAGATTTTCTCCGTTATTAGAGTTCACATCATAGTTGTGAAGTAGAAAACAAAGACCAGTAAGTTCTCTGTCTTTGAATACCAGCTTTGGAAAGCCATTTCTTTCTCTAATACTTTGACACTTGTATTTTACATTCACTGTTGTGCTGATACATTAAAACACCATCTGTCAGTACAGGTAGATGAGGACATAAATGTGGTTGCTTGGAATTCACATGGGGACAACTATGCAAGATGTTTCAATATATATTGAAACACCTGACGAGCTACTTCAACTACGCTAACCTGTCATCTGTCTCTATCTGTGGTGTCAAATCTTAAGATTTAAAGGTATAGTCAGTAATGTTGGAGAGCTAGCAAGATTTGAAAGTGGCAACTCCTCTAAGCCCCCCCCCCCCCCCCCCCTCCCGCAGCAAGGCCGGTTTTAGGGGGAGGGCAGGGGTGGGCTGTGCCCACCCAAACGTGCATCCTGCCCACCCAATCAAAGTTATGGGGATCCTTTATTTTTTTATAATTTTATTTTTTTATAAATATAAAAAAAATTTAACAGAATATCTGTACCGTTTCTGATTGGGTGGGCACTGCGCATCATTTTTAGACACAACAATGAACGCATACCGCAAAAGTTGTGTCTCGGCGGAGGGACCCGACGTCCCAGCAAAATGAGCACAACAGAGAAGTTCAGAACAGCACACAAAACACACACTGAAGGCTGATCTATGGTTCCGCGTTACACCAACGCAGAATGGTGCGCATCGCTGCGTACCCGTACGGCGTAGGCTACGCGTAGGCGCCGCAGAATCGCACTTTGGCTTTCTTTTTTTAGCCTTTTTAACAGGGCGAGCCGTTACAAGTAACGCGGGAGGTGGTATTTTTGGCTGCGTTTTCTCTGCCATTCTTCAGCAAACGTGACTCGAGTGTGTGAAGTTTTCCGGCAAGATTTTCGACGTGACGAGTGCGCGCATGGGACAGAGGGGGGCGTGAGCGAGACTTAAAATGAAGGCATCTGATTGGTTCTTTCCCCCCCTGCCAATCCTCTGACCAATCCGTGCCACTCGGTGCGCGAAAAACAGATTGGTCAGAGTTTTTACAGGATTAAAGCTGTCAGAGAGGTCGGATATTTTTCTTTCCTTTTTCTGAACACATTATTCACTGGCTACTCTCGGGATGGAAGGACCATTTCACCCAGTATAACAATAAATGTTTTTGAATACGATTATAGACTATACCTTTAAGTAAATGTGTACTGGTCAAACTAGGATGCATTGAATTCTCTGAAGTCTTTTATAGCTGACACAGTACTGACACTAATGGACAGTCCTTTAGCTCCGTTTTTGCTTGGTACATAGATCACTAGATGAGATAGAGTTTGGGCAGTTTACCTCCTGATTTGGCAATAGCCTGCAGGATTTCTTTATGTATTGTGACAAATACAGTTACTCATTTAGCAAATGCTTACAAGCAAGGGACAGCAATCAAGCTATGGTACAGTTGGAGGCCCTGGCATTAAGTGCTAAGTTAATGGAATAAACCCATAAAGAGAAGCATGTTAGGTACCAAAAAATGACCAAGTGCAAGGTAGACTTGTAAAGGAAGTGAATGTAGAGAAGTGCAGTTAGAAGTGTGTTTGAAAAGTTCGGATTTTAGAGGTATCTTCAAGACTTTGTTGAAAGTAGAGTGGGATGTCCTGAACTGATAGCAAGTGACAGAGTGACACCAGTCTGGATTGTCTTGTGTGTAGGGGTGCCATTGCCATACGGTCTTCTCTACAGGAGTATTTCCCAACCCTGGTGCTCAAGACACTGTCCTGCATGTTTTGGATGTGTCCTTGCAGTAACACACCCGATTCAAATTAAGGGATGTCGTTGGCTTGTCATCAAAGTGTGAACAGCTCTGTAAATGACACAGTCGTCTAAAACATGCAGGGCAGCATACCCCTGTAACCAGGGTAGGTAAACACTGTGCTGGAGGAACATAATGATTGGGCAGGAGTATTAGCATTACGGCTAAAGTTTAAATAAAAGGTTGCAGAGCCAGAATTCACTTGGTAGGCAACAGTGATGCGTGGGTAGATTTAAAAATGACACCAACATTTCCCTGCATTAGGAATAATCATGGTCTGCTTTAACCTAAACGTTCAAACATTGATCATCCATCAGGACAACAAAAATTATTAGGGCCCGAGCACTGACAGTGCGAAGGCCCTATTGTATCTGTAGGAATTGTTTTTCTTCCGACAAAAGGAGGGCCTTTTTGCCCCCCTAAACATGCCCCAAAAGTCACTAAATTTTGCACGCAAGCCAGGCCTTGTAAAAAATTTGATATTTAATGGTTTGCATTAATGGGCGTGGCAAATTGGCTCAACAGCACCCCCTAGAAAACTTTGTGCCTCAAGCCCCACAATACGGTTTGACGTACATGCACGAAAATCGGTACACACCTGTATCATGTCGCAACTTAAAGAAAAGTCTCTTGGCGCCATAGCCGAAACCAACAGGAAGTCTGCCATTTTGACTTAATCGTGTAATTTTGGCGCAATTTATGCCATTCCATCGGCAGTTAATACGGCCCGAACCGTAACTGGCACTCAGGTGTGTTATACATCAAAATGTGCGTCTCCATCCTGCGATGACGCGCATTACTTTTCTTAGTCAAAAGCGTTACCGTGGCGACGCTAGACGCCAAAAAGCGCGCCACCCCTTCATCTGATTGGTCCATACAGAAAAACATTTGTGCCTCAAGCCCCACAATACGGTTTAACGTACATCCACGAAAATTGGTACACACCTGTATCATGTCGCAACTTAAAGAAAAGTCTCTTGGCGCCATGGCCGAAACCGAACAGGAAGTCGGCCATTTTGAACATTTTGAATTAATCGCGTAATTTTGGCACAATTTATGCCATTCCTTCGGCAGTTAATACAGTCCGAGCCGCAACGTGCACCCAGGGGTGTTACACATCAAAATGTTCGTCTCGCACTTTCTCTTTCAAAAGCATTACCGTGGCGATGATAGACGCCAAAAAGCGCACACCCCCTTCATCTGATTGGTCCATATTTGATAGTTCCCCAAAAGTCACCAAATTTTGCACGCAAGCCAGGCCTGGCAATAAATTTGATATTTAACGGTTTGCATAATGGGCGTGGCCTAATGGCTCAACAGAGCCCCCTAGAAAACTTTGTGCTCAAGTCCCACAATACGGTTTGACATACATGCACGAAAATCGGTACACACCTGTATCATGTCCCAACTTAAAGAAAAGTATCTTGGCGCCATGGCCGAAACCGAACAGGAAGTCAGCCATTTTAACTTAATCGTGTCATTTTGGCGAAATGTATGCCATTCCTTGGCAGTAAATACGGCCCGAACCGTAATGTGCACCCAGGTGTGTTATACATCAAAATGTGCGTCTCCATCCTGCGACGACGCGCATTAATTTTCTCAGTCAAAAGCGTTACCGTGGCGACGATAGACGTCAAAAAGCGTGCCCCAACTTCATCTGATAAGTCCATATTTGATAGTTCCTACTTTCTGCCATAACTTTTGAAGGGTTTTGACATAAAGACTCGTGGGTGGTGTCATCGGACATGGTTTTGAGTCCTTGAACATAATTGGTGCAAATTAGCCCCGCCCCTTCATCTGATTGGTCAATATTTGATAGTTCCTACTAGGGCTGGGCGATATATCAAGTATAGCCGATGTATCTCGGCTTCTACTCTGTGCGATGTACAAAATGACTCTATCGTGCATATTCAAGTATAAATTTTCACGCATTTTGCTTTTAGCCGCGGGCATTAAATGACAGACTTATCTCCCTCTCTCGTCTCGTCTCTCCTTCTCTGAGACATAAAACAAGCGCACCCTGTCACATACGTCAGTCACGTGCTGTCGTGTGTGCATTATCATTGGCCCCCGACCAGCTGCAGGTGTCGGCGCTGCTGTCCGGGACCGCCGCTCACTTCCACCCCGCTTTAACTTTACTTTAACTTTCCCAAACTCTGCCTGTTTGCGCCGTGAGCTCATCTGCGCGGTTGCTACGCGCGGCGGACTCTTTTCAAAGCTAACCGGTTTAGTAAAGACGGGAGGGATGTTTTCTCCTCGCACGACGCGAACGGCTCTCTGGAGAGCCGAGGAGCCGCTTAGCGCGACACGCGCAGCCGAGCCTTTAGACCGATTTATGGTCCCGCGTTACACTAACGCAGAGCCTACAGCGTAAGTGCGCATCGCCGCGTACCCTACGCCGTAGGTTCTGCGTCGATTTAACGCGGAACCATAATTCAGGCTTTTCTCTTCCAGAACTGAGAAACGTCACCTAGTGTTGCTTAAATGTGGCCGCATGAAATCAATCACTATCACTATATGACGTCATATTTCTAACAATAAGTGAAAGTGATGCAAAGTAAAGGAGGAGCGGATGAAACATTGCAGTCCCTGCACCTACAATTTAATATAAAGGTGCTCTAAGGGGCCCCTGCTGCTCAGAGCAGCTCATCCTGGTAAAACCAGGTAAAACCAGATAAAACCAGGTAAAACCAGGTGAAACCTGGTCATCCTGGTAAAACCAGGACCAAAACATGTTCTTAGCAGATGTTCTTCAGACGGGGAGTCAGAGAGATGCAACGTGCACTTTCTATTTTGAAATTACACTTTTTATGTATCATTTATCATCTATCATCTGAGTAGCAATGAAGAGAAAAACCATATGAGAAGATAACCGGGCCCAAGGATAAGGTGTGCACAGTAAAGATAAAGGATCCCGGCACTGAGCCTTGGGGCACTCCAATAGAGAGGTGATGAGGTATGGACTGCTGTCCTTGCCGTTATACACTTAAGGAGTGCCCTGTGAGATAAGATGCAAACCACAAACTTGCTTTGCCTATGGTCAACCATATCAAAGAAAGCTGAAAGGTCGACTACGGTAAAAACTGAGGCCTGGGACACAGCTTCTGCGGCAACTTCAGCTTCTGCGAAATGCAGACTGGTTTGAGGCGAGGATGGAGATTTTGTGAGAGGACGTCCAGAGCATAATTCATAATATATAATAGAAAAAAAGAGCTAAATCTGAACTACTTTCTTAAATTTTTCTGGGAAAACATTTTATCTCTAATTCTCATTTATCTTATGTCACACACAAATATTCACTGCAACTGATCAGAGCACCTATAAATTGTGGGACCTGCACTATTCAAGTTAGTCAATCAGTCAATGCCACTAACTCTTACTCTCACTGGATATGATTGGAGAACAGGGATTCTGTTTCAATGCCTCTTGGTTGGAATAGACCCAGATCTGAGTAGAGTTATCCAGCCCCATCATCTTCACCTCTACCTAATGTCATATCACGCTGCTTTTACTGTGCCTTGCAAAGCTGTAATACCCATTTTGAAAGGAGGGCAAGCAAAAGAACTTGCTATGAACAGGCCTGTAAAGACATGGTTGAAAAGGGAGCTGTTGTACTTTGTATCTGTGTTATTAAGTTAAAACTTTTATGCCTTTCTTTTTTCCCCCTCAGTTTGTTCCTTTCAGAGATTATATGGACCGGACAGGTAATCACGTGTTAAGCATGGCACGACTTGCGAAAGATGTGCTAGCAGAGATCCCTGACCAATTCATCTCCTATATGAAGAGCCGGGGTATCAAGCCCAACCCTGCACCGCCTCCTTACACACCCCCAGGACACACACACCACCACACACAGATCTGAGCTTCTCTGTGGACTGACAGCATGCAGCAGCCACTCAGAGTCTGGTGGGAATGCTCTACCTCCTGTTTTTTGGTGTAATTAGGAGTGCATACACCAAGGAATGGGAATTGAATTCTGAGCTGTACCCTCCAAATGTCAACTAACACGGTGTCTAGATTTTATTTTTTAATCTTTTTATTTTGTTTCTTTTGTGATATAAATATTTGTAGTCTCTCCTTGAGAGAGACTGATCAAACTTTTCAGGACTTGTTGGTGAAAGCCTTTCAGGCAGTGACTGTTTCACGTCTAATTTGACAGCAGGTCATGTTGTGGTTAAAACTTGTGCCTGTCTGTGGTTGTTTCTCTTGGTGTATCAGGACATGTGAACTTTGACCCAAGCCTTGCTCATCAGTCATTGGTGTGGCCTAATACAGTGACTTTTTAGGCATCTTGTCTATTCTCAAATACGTTTTTATATTCTGGGATTATCTCTATATCTGCTAATACAGCAGCTATGATGCTTTTTAAGCAAGTAAATGTTTCTAAAAGCATGTTGTATGAATTTTAATTCCCACGTCCCAGTATTATTTTCATATTTTTCATAAATGCTTATGAAAAGCACAAACCTATCTGTATAGCCAGAACAGCATTTGATTCTACCAGGTTAATCATGTTCTATCCTTCTGAGTGCTGCTATTCATTCAATCATTTTGAAAAAATACTAATTTATTCACGCTGGTCAAATATTTTTGCACTGCAGCCATGTCTTGCGGCCATGATATTATATTTAACATTGACGACAAAGGTTGCTATTAATGTTATTTTTCAAAACAAATAACCATTAACCACAGATGAAAATGCAAATACGGATTATTAAGTAATTTATGTATAATTACCTTTATTTGTCTCTCCAAACAACCTTCGTTTTCATTTTTTTAAATCAGAAGAAGTGATAAAGGAAAGAGGGAGGTCATTCTCTAAACATAATATAAAATACATGAAGATAAATACATTTCTTTATTCGTTAGCTGGATTCCAAAACAGACAAAGGGATGTTGAATCTTCCAGGCTCACTGTGTGGTAAATACTTAAAGGCAGTCTGGAGAAATATCATTGCATGGTAATTGCATGGGGTCCTATGTCAAAGTATGACCATATATGAGTTGCTATTTTATACGGATAAACTGGAACACAGCAGAGTTTAGGTCAGTCAGGTGGATTATAACTAATTTGTAAGCCCAAATCCTGTTATTTCAGCCTTGATTCAGATTCAGAAAAACTTTATTTATCCCCGAGGGGCAATTGCAATTGATACCTAAGACACTACCTATGGAGCCAAGACATTTCTGCTGAACCTCTGGCTGTCACACATCAGCAAAAACATGACTTCCACGGTCATAAATCCCTCCCTAGAGATTTTCATTTTATACAGCCCTGCCCCTCCTGGACAATATAACAGGTTTCTGGTGGCAAAACTGGTCTCCAGAGGCTCAAAAGGTTTGGTTATAACATTGGTTATGTCAGGTTGTTTGTTTTTTTTTTTTGCATGTGTAAATCACGTTGGCAATCTATTTGTGCCAAAGAGTAAACAGGGATCTGTTCTGTGATAATAATTAGTTTTCCTCACTGTAGCCTGGCATGATGTTACACCTTCATTAACACAGATTGCAATATGAGATGCCATCTTTTAAAAGGATGCAACATTAACTATGTTGCTGGGAAGTAGAAAAGAGAAATTAGAGGAAGTTTGATGGAATAGGTTTTTAGATTTTAAGAGTTTGGATACACTGATTTTTTTCTTTCTTTTTGTTCTTCTTTTACGTTACTGGTAACTCCAATGTCATTTTTGAGTGCTACTTTAAGAACAAATAAATGTACAAATAGTTGTCATAAAGAGGCAGATCAAAAGTCATACCACTTTGAGTAATGGATCTGAGTTTTAGACCATCGGGTGAATAAAATTTTAATGGCCTGAGATGCATTACGTCTCACTATCAGCTTCATGGGAAAAAGATGTTGCGGTGCTCTGTTTTGCTGCATTTAATCAGCAGAGTAAAAACGTATGGCAAGGGTCCTGATGCATTGATTTGTGACAAATAGGGTGCCTGAATAAAGAGAACAAGTAAGAGAATATTACCGAACATCATACTTAAAGAACATATCATAAACATTCAGTAAAATGTCATTATTTATGTTCTATGCAAACGCATTCCCTAACAAAACTCCTTGATTCAAAACAAGGGGAATACTTTCTACAAATAAAGCTGTATTTCCTATATTTTGTATGTTATAATATCACTGAAAATAAAATATCACATTGTCAGTATTATTGGTAGACAGAATATTCCTGGCAGGGCACTGGGGAGGAAGAAGAAAGAAGAAGAAAGAAAATGTTATTGTTAACAGCAAAGAACAGACATTAGGTGTTCAGCTGGGCTCGTAAAAAAACATTGTTAGTGTCCAAGCTTTAGATGATACATTATCTTCATCATAAATATTATACTTCAGGCTTGATATTTAATGACACCCCATAGGAGGGCAAAAAAAAGGGGTAGGTGGTCCATGGGATAAAGATGTTTCATTTTTACCTGTCTTCTTGAGCACAAGGTACGCAATCAGTTCAATTTGTTTAAAATATAATTAAAAAAGTCAGGATCAATCAAAGGATCAATCAAGAGTACATACAAATTTGTATGACAATTTTAACTGAGATGATCCAGTTTAGAAATTATTCACTTTTCATTTTCATCTCATTCTAGGTCCAAAGTTGGGTTGTTGTTTTTTTTTGTTTTTTTTTATTCTTGCTTGGCAGGGGAAACCAGTCTTGGCACCATTTTTAGCCTCACTTGCCTGCTCATTTTAGAAATGACAGTGTTATGTCAGACTAACACTGAATTACCTCAAGAAGTTGTCATAAACTCACTAGATCTATTTTCCATTTTATGTATTTATTTTTGGTGGGAGAGGAAAATCTATTCACATGGGAACTGTAATACTTGCCAAATTTGAGTACCATCAGGTTAAAAATTCATTTTTTGTGATGGTAGTGGTTCTATTTCTTTTATTATATCATTCTATTACATGATATCTGCTCTTAATGAGTTAAATAACTAGCATTACCATGGAAACGCTGCTTATGGAACATATTTATTTGGTCACTGAGGTCTCACAAACGCCCTAATTCAAATAATGCAGGTCTGGGTGATCAGTGAAAGCTAATTTCTAATTAGTCTCTACATCCAACAATATAAAAACAAGATAATTGCGATAATATTGATATTCTGCTTTATTATAATTTGCAGTGGTTCAGTGTTACCAATCAGAGCATCCTTTACTCTTTGAATTGGTTTACAAAGTACTCTTTCTATTTTTTCATCAATCTGACTCACACAGCAGTAAACATGTTTGGCAATTCTATGGGTCATCATAGTTTAATTAGGTGTATTACTCATTAATCATTTCTCTAGTTTTGTTCCTTGTTCAACCTTCATACTGCTCATTTTGAAAGACTGTAAAGACTAACGTTTTCTTATTATATTAAATTGACAAAGCAATGAAGAAGCAGGATTTGTTTCAGCTTAAAAGCCTCTGTTGAAGTGCTTCATGTAGCAAACTATAAAGGCCTTAATGATTTGAAAAGCAGTCACTCCATCATCCATCACGCCATACCATTTAGTTGTGAAGTGAAAAGCTCTTGAGATGGATGAGGATGATTCATCGGTGCAGGAGCGAATATCCATCAGTGCTTGTCAATACAGTGAACAGTGAATGGGTTCATTTCTTGGCTGATTCTGCTGGTGTAAAAGTTGGTATGCATATACTGTAGATGCCATCAGAAGTGTAACACCCTATACTGGAAGAAGTTCACCTTCACATTTTTGATTTTCTTCTGTCAGGAAACAGAAAGCTTTCAGGAAGTTATGAAAGGTAACAAAGTCAGTTTGGCTGGTTCCTCCAAAGGACTGTCATCCATGAAAGCAGAGTGTAAATACTGCCTCGTACTTTCATTTAGACTAGGGAACTCGTTTAAAACTTCTGATGATTACTTTGGATCACAATAAAACTTTACATTTAAGCATGAAACAGTCATGATTGGTTTCAGTAAAGTTCCTTTTAACACTCCCCTTCATCAAGGTAAGCATTTTACATTTTAAAAAAGCTTTCTAACCGAACACGCTGAAATCCTTGAAGGCAAACATCTCCCATGAGCCATTAACACTTAATCTTCACGATGACTGCCTCTTGTAACTCTTTAAAACCTTCTTCTTTTTTTTTTTTTACAATATTACTATTGCATTGAAAACGTTACTTGATTATTTTGGAAACTTGACAAGCCATTGCCCTTGTTATGTAACTCTTTCAAGCCCTGATTTCTTAGTACGTTAACTGACTGCATGTTTTCTTCAGTTCCAGTCAGTAAAACACTGCCAGCGTGTGCGGGGAAAAGAGGGCACATCAAGATGAAGCTATGTGAATTTCTGTGCTGAATGTGGCAGAAACAATGGACTGTATGTCTTTTCTCCTGTGCCTGGTCCCTGAAACAGTTTCTGTCTCCCCAGTGGTTGAAAAAAGAGGAAAAAAAAAAGAAAAAAAACTGTAGCTATTTTGCATGTTACAGTTGACACTTTTTTCCTTCTGTGTTTATTATTTTGGTATAATTTCACCATTTCTTTCTTATTGTTTAAATATCTTCAGTTTATAGGTTTGCATGACTCCCTACTTTATATTTTGAGGGTTTTTAATGTACATGATTATTGTCATATGGTCATATGGTGGGTTGTGAAATGCTTTGTATTGGATTGCCTTAAATTAAAATTATTTAAAAAAAATGACTACTTTTATTAAAAAAAAAAACAACAACAACAACATTGAGAGTTTACTTTACTGTCGCAGAAAAATTATGAGATATATTTATTCCTACAGTTGGATTTAATTGGATTTACTATTTTACAAATTCTTCTCAGAGATGAAATATTTTGAATTGATGCTAATACCGTCACCGTGGGATTTTAACACTGCAGATGGGATTTACTCTTTTCTATCTTGGTTATTAAAGGTACCTAAGGGTACTAAGGTTATTAAAATTACTTCAATAGTTAAAATCGCCTCATCATTGACCTTTAGTATGATGAAGGCTTTTTGCTAACATGAGTAACAAGAGTGGAGCTCCACTTCTGAACAGGCTGCAGCCAGACCAGGGGTGAAAACAGACCAAAACCAGTCACAGCAGCACTTTCAGTGAGAAGAAACATATGGGCTCATGTTATACCATTTTAAACATCACAGTATCTCTTTTTTAACTGCATTCTGAAAGGCTTTCTATTACTATTCTCAGAAATATGTCCCCTGGTTCATTCATGATCCCCCAAGAGAAAAGTATGTCTTAGAAAGATTGTCTGTAAAACTAACTGAACATTAAGCCTTGCAGGAGGGCTACTAACTGTGTCATCCATGTGTCACAGCCCGGCTCATAGGCAGCGACAAGGAGGGAGACGAGACGAGGATGACGGTATAACAAAAGGAAATTTATTAACAAAAGATAATGAACTAAGATAAGTCAGTAATCAGTAGTATGAGCATGTATGAATGTGTGGCAAGAACAACCAAAATCCAAACAGCAGTGGCCGTGCCCAACCAGACCAGAGAGAGAGAAGACAAGCAGGAGTGAAGCCTTTTAAAGAGAGACCCACACCGGGCCCAGGTGTGGGTCATCAGCTAATCAGGCGACCTCTCCACCCTGCTTCCTGCAAAGGAAAAACACAGCAGCAGAAAAGGCAGGGACAATTAGTGGATGGAGGGGTCGTCACACATGGTACAACTTGTATGAACAATTTACAGATTATGGACAATTATCCTCAACCAATGTCATCAAAAGCACCGTCTACAGCATGCTGAGAAACTACACCCAAGTTAATGGTTACGGTAGGTCCAACAAGAAATCAAATCACTTTCACCCCTGCGTAGAATCCATTTTGCTCATGTACGTGCCCCAGTATTGATCAGCTGTTCCTGTAAAATCTGAAAATGTTTAAAAAGGTAATAAATCAGGATGATTTTGAAAATATATCAACAAGCAAAGAATAAGTCAAATGGATATGGCCTGACCTAATTTCCCATCACTATGTAATAATGCATTACAATCATTTTCTACAATCTTTAATATTAGAATTTTATATGGAGTGAATATTTTATGCTAGCCTTTGGTTGACAGCACATACGCAGAAAAGTGAGGATAAAGGGAGATAACATATGATGGAGCAAAATATTTAGATCCTTCAGGTAATCCCTGTTCACAGCAGCTGTTAATGGTTATTATGTCACATGGTGGCAGAGACACTGGGCTCAGTTACCAATAACACGGTTGTAGTTTGGAAAAAGATTAAAAGGTGTACAATCTTTCCTTTTTTTATAAATGAAAACCAAGAATGAATAATGAGGAAAAATGACAAATGTTCTTGAATCTACACAGAGCATAATATCCCATTGAAGAAGAAGCAGCAGTAGTTCAGCACCTGGCAACCTCAGCTGTCAGTCTGGTCTCAATTATCAGGTTACAAGTCATGTCTCAGGAAAACTTCTGTGATTAGGACATCTTGAGCTGTTGGACATCGATCATGTCCCAGGGATCAGGTGAAAAGGTGTCGTATCTCAGGAAATATGGGGCCACCTCCTTGTCAAATGTAGCGAGCACAATAAAACATCTTCATGTGCACGTTTGTGAATACGTTTTTATTTCCTAACCTACAAAAAGTGCCTGCTTGCAAATAAGTCCTGAGTCATGCGCACTAAGATTAACTTTTTTTTATTTCAAATGGCCTGGACTCCAGTTTGAGCTCATTTGCTTAATCTAAAAGGATTTTCTCCGCTCCTGTTGGATTCTTGTGAGACGGCTGTGTTAAAATTCAACTCGGCCAATGGGATGATCTGACATCACCCAAACAACTCATCACTGCCTCCTTGCAGGTGTGCCTGCTTTGCTTCTCTGAATTTCCTACAGAAGATAGATCGTAAACTGTTCAGCAAGTCATTGGGCAGCAAGAATTTCAAGTGACAAATATCTTATAATTATTCAATAACTGTTATATGCATATCTGCATGTCAATGTTTATTATGTTCAAAAATACAAACACCATACCACTTTATTAATACACCTGGTATACTGACATTAAGTGGCCGGTGAGTGTACAGTGGATATAAAAGGTCTGCACACCCTCTCAAAATTGCAAATCTTTTAAAATATAAAAGAAGAGTTAACTTAAATGTTAGAATTGTCAAATGTGACACATGGGAGCTCCCAATAAAAAGTAAATACATAAAAACAAATGTTTCTTTAAAAAAAGGAGAAAAAAAAAGTTTAATAATTATAGGACTTTTTAAGTAAAAAAAAAATGTAAGAACAAACTTCCAATGCCGTGACTGCACACCCTTTCAGAATGGAGGCCCTGACTGTGTCAACCATTCACATTCAGAAGTAGGCCTGTTGGTAAAAGGCTCACACTCCCCATCCTAATCCTTAAAACCAGATTAAAGTCAGCTGGTGGTACTTTTCTGAATGTTTAAGGTTGCAATCTGCTGAGAGACACGTGCAAAACATGCACAACTTAATTATTTAAATCACTCATGAGTAGGATATAACATAATAACTGAGGGCACTGAATGTACCATGAACCACTTTCGAACCATCATCAATCAGTGGACAAAATGTGGCATCACAGAGCGACTAAAAAGATCAGGCTGACACTTCAAGATTGATGAGCAGGAAGCTTATCTGGGAGGCTACCAAGGGGCCATTAGCAACACTGAAGGAACTCCATGAGTTTTTGGCAGGTACAGGTCAGTACCTGCTGTCTCTACCATCTCCTGTATGATGCACAAGTCGGGGCTGTAAGGTAGGTTAGCAAGACAGAATCTGTTTCTTGCTAAAAAAGAATATGCAAATCCATTTGAAATATGCCAAATAAATTCATTCGGTGACTGTAAAGCATGTGGGGAAAATTATGTAATGGTCTGAAGTTACAAGTGTTGAATGTTTTGGGCCTTAATTGTAAAGCCAAAACAGAGCATCATCCATCATACTAACAGTAAAGCATGGCGTTGGCAGCATTATGCTTTGGGTCTGCTTTTTTGGGGCTGCTACTGGGCTTGGGGCACTAGCCAAGATAGACCAAGATATTTTTCCACAAAACCTTCTGTCTCTCAGTAGGCCAGAGGACAACTCAAATAAGTATTCAGAGGTAAAGCCCTTATGTAATGTATAATGATTAAGTAGTGTTATAGCACAACTACATCGTATTAGTGTGGCCAAAAACAGCTGGAAACTACATTTTGGTGACTTTAGATTGGCCAGCTGTCACATCTAGCACTGTCAGAGACATGGAAATGCACAATAAGTGTTTTCATTACACTTTATAAATAAAGTGGATTATCGAAAAGGTTTATTCAATGTTTCGGAGTTCGTTTTTTTTTTTTTTTTATTAGAGCAAAAGCTGCTTCCATAAAGTATTAGTTGGGAGGAGCGTGATGATGAGGTTCTTCTGAGACAACTTTACTCTAGATGAGTGAGGCCTAGTTTTCGTGGCAGACAGCTGAGCATGTCCAAATGACTGGCATTTACATGATAGATGACTTTCCATCTGATCCTTGAGACGTGAGGATGTCCTAATATGTTCACCGTATTGTTTTTCATCCGCCAGCCATGCAGTCAGTAATTACTTTTCAAGCAAAACAAGCTATTCATTGTTGCTTTTCATTCATCACTCTCAGTATTCCTTTGAAAATGTATACAAGTTTTTAAAAATCTCAAAACTGGAGTCCCTCTTAAGTTCGAGCCAACAGTGTAGAGTACATGTTTGGCCCTGCTATTTAAATGCAGGCTGTACACATTTGGACACATTTAAAACAATAGTAACAATAAATGACAATGCACTTAAAATTGACTATTGAAAATCAGGCATTGCTTTACAATCCCGGTTCAAGAGAATGATTGAACAATAAACAAAAAAACAACAACAACCAAAAAACAAATTAAATTGATCTGGACCAAAAAGTTGATACCCTCAACTTAACCCTAAAACGTAACTCAACCTTTCTAGAAATTGCAGTCAAGGGATTTCTGCAACTCTCAATAAGACTTGTGCACCTGTATTTTTTTCTAGTGGTACCAAATAATTTGTCAAACCAGTTTCAGTACCTTGATATGTAATGATTAATTTGAACCACAATTAAAAGCAGTGTCGGATATCCATTAGTCAGTTATCATTAAATATAATGTATCATTACTTTTGTCAATTTCAAATTATTTCAGTAACTATTGTAGGTTTTTCTTTATTTAATGGAATAAAATCAACATTTTTTTCCCCCATGTTTGTACATCTGCTATAATTGCAGACTCGTTAATAAAATGTGAAAAAATTGGATTTGTAAGTTCTACTAAAGATTTTGTTACAAAAAAGTTACCCAGCGGTATGGTTGGGTGGAAAGCTAAAAATGTTTTCAGTTTGTTTGTAAGTGTTACACAAGCGTGTCTCATTTAAATTATTCAGTTTGCATCTCAGCAGTCTGCTGCGGGGGTGGTGGTAGTGACAGCTGTCAGAAATCAAATCAAGCCCAAAACAGAGTGTGAACCAACGCTGCTGCTGCTCTCAACATAGCTGGGAGCGTTCTTACTCCAGAAAATATCTAGTTGTCACATGAACAACATCATGCATTCACAATTCACAGACTGTTAATTCCCCGTCGAAGTAAAGTACTAATTAAAACACCCACTTGAGTCATCTCTGAAAAGCGTGGCACTCACCTTTACTGACTATACTTTTCAAGAGGGATTTAAGGTCTGAAGGAGATACACTTGAACATCTTTTGGTGTTTTCTCTATATGAGGAAAAAAGATTGGGGAACAAGTCATTTCAAAGTTTTGGCATGAACTTTTGCAGGAGTTACCACGCCATATCATTCGAGATGACTCAGTAGTGTCAGACAGACTGACACTACTGAGTGAAAAAAATTATCCAAACAAATACTGCTATTTCAATACTGCTGTGGCATGGAAATCCTTTTGTAGTGTGAGTGCCTCAGTGGTAAAAACCAGTCACAATGATCGTTTTATATATCTCAGAGATAATACATTCTACTTTAGAAAGACCTTGGGATGCACAAAGTAAAGTATGCAACTACTATCATCGACCATTTCAGCTTAAATCCCTCTTGCAGAAGTAACAACCTATAATGTAATAATGGCTCATAATGTAATAACAGCTCATAATGTAATAACTTAAATGTCATAAAAGTTCATAATGTAATAATCGGCTAATAATGTAATAAAATCATGAGCGCATAACAAAATAACGGCTTTGCGCATAATGTAATAACTTATTACATTATGAGCCTTACTGGCGCCGCTCATAATGTAATTACAGCTCATAATGTAATAATGGCAAAAAGTGTTGCATTATCATCATTTTTACCTCAGCCATTCCTGCAGGGGTGGAAGGAAATGCTTTCACCTCTGTGTGTGTCTGTCTATCTGTCAGCAGGATCACAATTTCTGCGACACGTGGTGGCGCACTGGCCAACTTAGATGCCATATAACTCCGCCCCCAATACGCGGCGGGCCACATTAACAGGAAGAGAGGCCTAATTGTTTAACGCATCATCCCCAATAGGTCAAGTCCATGGTATAAAGGTCACAATATAGCACACACTGACAACAAGAATGGACTTATTGGCAGAAGTCTGTGTTTGTGTTTGACTATGATTTGTACATAGGTGTTGCTACAGTAACCAACTCAAAAGCTGGCAGGACAAGAGGGTGGATTAGGGAAGGAGGGGGGCTGTAGTTCATGTAATCTAAAAAAGCATTTTATTTGTTTACTATTGCTACAATAAATGCAGGACACAATAACTTCTACAATAAAAACACATTTAAGATTAGTCTTTTCAAATAAGTGAACACTATTTCCTTCCATACAACCTGATGAGGTCCTTCCAGTCAAAATGTTGCTGTTTTTTTATTGTTAGTATTACTGCCAATTTAAAGTTATGGGTCTACGATATTCAGTTGTTGTTTTTTTTAAAAGGCACCTCCCCCCCTCTGTGCTCTGGCTCACATGATGCTCCCACCTCCGACCCCACCCCGGTCGGGATGACGACTGTCCAATCACTGACATTCGGCCCGAACGGCGCCTATTGGTTGGCTTCTTTGCAGGATTACGGCAGCTAGAAGAATTTTTTTTCTCTGGTTCTTTTGCTTATCATATTTCATAGGTAACACTATTGGGCCATAACAACCTTCTAAATGATTTTAATAAAAACGTACAATATGTAAAATCGTAGAGCCTAGCTTTAATAAAGACTTTTAAGCATTATTTTCCTACTACTTACATTAAATAGCCTACATGATACAAGCAGCATAACATATTCATTCAATTTACTTTATTTTGGAACTTCTGCAAGAATGAGAAGTGCATTTAAGAACCATGTAAAAACAATGAACCAGCTCAAACTGTCAGGGTTTGACATTTCCCTCAGTTTGAGTTTGTTCTGTCCCTCCTGTTTCCCATCTGCCCTGATTGTCTGCACCTGTGTCTCGTTATCCCCTGTGTATATCTGGTCCAGCCCCCGGGTCTCACACTCAGAAGGCACGCCGATTTTTTCCAGTGGCCAGCCGCGGTACTGCAACAAAAAATCCCATGTGGCCCAGAAAGCTAGTAAAAAATAGTAAAAGAGAAGCCTCTAAAACTGTTCACAGGACACCTCCAGCTGTAATCACCGGCAATTACTAATCTTTGTATCCTATATTTTTAAGTCATGGACTTTATATCCGTCAAAACTGTTTTATAACGGCAAGAAAAGTCAAAGAAAAGTCTCTTTCTGGGCGTGACG
This sequence comes from Cololabis saira, assembly GCF_033807715.1. Classification (NCBI taxonomy): domain Eukaryota; kingdom Metazoa; phylum Chordata; class Actinopteri; order Beloniformes; family Belonidae; genus Cololabis; species Cololabis saira. The sequence continues at coordinate 30,052,342 of NC_084594.1, read as the reverse complement.
TCACGGCTGACGTCACAGCCTTGTCCGTGCATTCCACGGATGTATTATATTAATATATATTATGTAATTATATTATATTAATACACTAATAATATATGTAATACTTTAATAATATACATGAATTAATATATTATATTAATACATATTATATTAATATTCGCGTCATTGCCCCGGGGCATGATGGGAGGCCCCAGAGCATCATGGGAGGTGACTCAACTGCGCATACTCTATGGGCCGCATAAAGCGGAAGTAAACCCGGAAGTCAGGAACTTTTTCGGCGTATGCTCTGGCTGAGCAAACTCCATTGAAATGAATGGGCGGCCATTTTCGATCTCCCATCCAGTTCTATAATACATCCATGATCTGGTCTTGTCTTACCCCTGCTCCCTGCTGGTCCGTACTGTTTGCTCCCTCCATGTCTCAACCCTAGTTTTGGATTCCTGTTTTTTGTTCAGCCTTTTTTGATCCTGCACAGCAGCGCTTTTGGTTTTGGTTCAATAAACCCAGTTTTTGGCTCCTGCTCTCCTGCATTTGGGTCCTCAACACAACCACACTGTGACACAAACGTTCTTAAAATGTAAACACAGCCTGTAAGATACCCAAGTAAAGACATAAGTCCAAATAAATTCAACTAAACAATATGCATAAATAATTGTTACGTCCCCATAGGCATAAGGGCGTGAGGGGAGTAACACAGATGGGACCCGAAGGATAAAATAGGAGGAGACCAATGCTTCAACAGAGCCATGGCGCATTTATTAAGAACAAACAAAACATAAAGCGGGCTCCCCCCCACTAGGAGAGCCGATCAGCTGGTCTGTCGGACTTCAACCACAGCAGACTGGAGAAACCTGCCACACACACGGCTTCGTCACACACAAAGGCCCACACAGAGGCAGAGCAGAGCAACCACACACACACACAAACAGACACAGAGGCCACAGGGCCGTAACAATAATACATAACTATAAATTATAGTTGCCAACAAAAATCAAGTCCAGGAAGCTGCATTTGTCAGTGACTGTGCCAGTGTTCACTCAGATCCAGGTTTAACAATATAATGGGATTAAAAAAAAACAAAAAAACGTTACTTCTTCCAATGAATATCTTTAATATCCATCTATCGATCCATGCTCTAATCCCTCCTATTAAATAATACTTGGTTTCACTAATTTAGTTTACTAATGCGCTGAAACCCATGCTGTTTGCTTTATTTGCACCTTTAAATTATGATAATGCAGCTGTTTTCTCACAATATGAGCCATTATTACATTATGAGCTGTTATTACTTTATGAGCGGCGCCAGTAAGGCTCATAATGTAATAAGTTATTACATTATTACATTATGCGCAAAGCTGTTATTACATTATTCGCTCATGATTTTATTACATTATGAGCCGATTATTACATTATTAACTTTTATTACATTGAAGTTATTACATTATGAGTTGCTACAAGGGTCGCCTCAGCGGATCCTAGTCCGCACATCAATTCGACCCGATTTTACGCAGGATGCCCTTCCTGACGCAACCCTGCAAGTACGAAGAGAACATTTGAAACTACTAAAATTTAGCAAAACACATTGTTGGGAAACATAATGTGGCTGAATGAATGATGTGCAAGTCATTTTCTAGCTCTCACCCTATTTGGTGTTAGCTTGTCAAAAGCATTACATGGTGGTCCCACACAGTTGTGCAGAAAGGAGAGCAATTTCTTGCTCTTGCAAAAAGTTATATGAGAACAGTAAATGTAAATGTCTGATCAGAGTTACAGCCGGCAGCTAATTAGTTCAGGCTTGTACAAAGACGGGAAGCAGCTGAGGGACATGATTGCAGTTATGTCCCAGGGAAAATTAACTAGAACTAAATGTCAGCAAATAATAATAACAATAACAATAATAAGGCTGTCTAGCACTTTGCGAAATGACTTTGCATTATTACGTTTTGCTTATAATATATTGTCACTCCTCACCAGCAACCTTCAGGGGGATAGATGCTGATACTGACAGGTGGAAAGTAGCTCTTTACTTTAACAAGACTTTGGGATGCACAAATAAAGTATGCAACTACTAAAATTTTGCAAAATACATTATTGTTGAATAAATAAAATGCAAGTCATTTTCTAGCTGTCCTTTGGTGACATTTGAAAAAAATAAAATAATGCTTGGCCATGCATTAATAACTCTTGGCCACGTGATAATCAATGCATGGCCCCGAGATAATTAATGCGTGGCCACAAGATATTAACTCGTGGCCATGAGTTATTAATGCGTGGCCATGAGATATTAACTCGTGGCCACACATTATTTTATTTTTTTCAAATGTCACCAGAGGGGCTCCGTAGTGATGGATTTTTTGTGTGCTACGTTTTTTTTCATCACCCATCTAACCTTGTACTATCTCTTTTTTGACACACGGGGAGCTGCTCTTCAGTTTTATATGTCGACTCTCAAGTCAGTGGCGGTGACTGAGAAATACAGCACCAAAAATAAATGGCATAGGGATGCGTAGTTTTAGAAAGCTTGTTAGTTGGAAAATATGACAAATATGAGCATCAGTGCTATTAGTATTTATGTAAGATCAATCACTTCTAATGATGACGTCTGCCTCAGTGTACAGTATTGACAAGAGTTATCGGTGCATACAGGTGATTCTTAAGCTTGTTAAGATTACTGTAAAGCACTTAATATCAACCTTAGCGTTTTCCCTGGTGCGCATCTTCAAATGGTTCAAAATGCTGCCGCGTGTCTTTTAACTGGCACCCCAGAATATCAGCACTCTTCCCTTCTGTACAAACATGAAGGAAAACTTCAATGCTCACTGTGATCAGCACTCTTCACTTCCGTACAAACATGAAGGAAAAGTTCCCATTTTACATAAAAAACCTCCCACAGGACCAAACTCGGAGAGGGCCACTATCTGCCGACTGGTAGGGGGTCTGAGATGACAGGAAAGAGACCAACAAACAGATATAATAGTCCAGGGACGTCTGCTTGTGAGACCGAACAGAAAAAAAAAGAACTATAATAATGACATAAATTTACAAGAAGAGTAAAGAGAACAGTGCAAGGAAAGAGCCCAGTGAATCATGGGAGGTCCCCCTGCAGTTCAGGCTTGTAGCAGCATTACTACACAGATGTTTCATGGCACCCAATCTCGCCTGGTAATTCTTATCAGAACTCTTGCAGCAGCATTTTGGATTAAAAGGAGGCTGCAAAGAGTAATTGTAGGACATCCGATTGAGAATGTATTGCAATCCTGCAATTTTGAAGTAACAAATGCTCAGACTAGTTTTATCTGCATCACTTATTGACAGTTTCTGACAATACCGAAAGATTTCATATCCTAAATCTTCACGGTGCCTATTTTTTTCCCTTTTTCAGTGATCGGTAATGGTTTATATCATTTACGTCAATGACAAAAAGTGTTACTGCTGTTGTAGTTGTGGAGCCTGGATACACAGTTGTCACACAGTTTACCTAACTGGCAGGAATCGCATATTGTGCCGCCGCCTAAAGCTGGATTTATATCTATAAAATGAAAAAAGTAAATAAACAATGTTTAAGTTTGTTCCTCCAGTCTTGTTTACAACTCCGTGCACGGTTGATGTCTTGAATCGCATTGTGAATCGCATCGTTCTCCACTGAAGTAACTGTGTTTTGTACACAATCATAATGACGATTAGTGAAGATGATTGATTAAGCGGCTTATTTTTTTTTTTATCAGATAAAGTGACAAGGTTTATTTAGTAGTCTTAAAGAGAAGAGTTCACCAAAACACAGCTTACTTGGTGCTTATATCTGTGTTCAAGGATGATCATCTGGGATGCTTGTTGCTTGATTCCTACCAATTGACAGGGTCTTGGTTTGGATTGGTTATCTGAATCTCGTTCACTTCTCTTTTAAGTTTCAGCCTTGGTTAACTTGTGCTCTTTTGCTTTTTTGGACTCCTGCTTTGTGTTTAGCAAAATGAACTGTTTTATTTTGAAAGCTGATGTGTGACTTCACCTGCTCTCTGGAGTTGTCTTTATCTACACTTGGGTCTAATTGTATTTTGTGCCATTCCTCCTTTGTTGGTTAATAATCATTTGTTTATACAAATCCTAGTTATTCTGTATTATTAATATGATCGCTGTCCTTTGGTTGAGGTTGTTTAACAACTCCTGCCCTCATGTACTCCAGCATTTGGGTCCGAGTCCCCTAAGGCCTGACAGTACAAAACCCAGCAGGATAATTATTTTTTTAAGGGACCAAAACAGCTCTTGAGCCTGCTGGAAAGTAGCTGAGAAGAATTACATACAGTAATTGAGGTATACTTCACATTTGGAGGTCCTAACAAAAGACCTTGTAAGAACTATTCAGTCTCACAACCAGCCCTGGACCCTGCAAAGACCTTTCAGAGCTTGGCACCAGAGCTGTCATCCACGCTGTCCAGCTCCCTAGTATCCGTTGAAGTTTCCAGGGCGTACCTCATGTCATCTCCGGGGTGGTCCAGGCTCCACTTTGTAAGGACTCACCTTCAGGCCTGGACTGAGACAAAAATTCGGCCCTGGACTTGTTTTGTCCTGACTGGCCCACCACAATCTGCGCGCTGAAACTGCCCATTGAGGTACTTTAGTTTTAACACTATAATGTGAAATGGGTCATTGTCTCCTTGTCTCTTATTTGATGTAATTTAATCTAAAAATGTCCATAAATAAGTGTTCAAAAAAAGAAAAGCAAGGACAATAAACCATAAACACTGACAGAAAAAGTAGGTAAAGCATGAACAAATTGGACCGTGGGCTTAAAGAAAGTGTATTGATACTTAAAACATTTTAACTCTGGTGACTTGATTTGTAATTATAAAAATTGCCGATTTGCATGTTCAAACCACACCACCATAAAATAGTGGTTAATTAATCAGGATAGTACCGTATATCATTTTCCAACACTAGATTTACACCACACGCTATCTATTATATCATTTAAAGTTCATAGACAACGTTTCTGAACATTTAGTGAATAAGAGTTTATCCACAAGCACACACAGCTGCTATCACCACCCCCAATGTCCCCTTCCCCCTCCTGCACCATCATGGCGGCGGGAGCCTCACTTTCACTGTCCGACGACACCTCCTCCTGAGAGGGACCTGCCTCGTCCGGCGCAGCCAAAGCCCCGGAGCCGGAGGCTACGTCATCACCGCCGGCCCCGGTAGCAGCAAACATGTTTATTATATTTCTGCTTTTAGCAGTATCATCATTTTTCTTTTCCCTCAGTTTTTCTGCAATGCCAATCCATTTTGTCTCCATTTTTGCTTTCTCTTCTCTGTCACAGATAGCTAATGACGTGTGATTAGCTCATCATTAAAGGAGATTGTACGGGGGTGGGGGAGGGGACGACTATCTCTTTACATGCAAAAAGGTCAGCCACTCCTACAGCCACGGCCCATTACTGACCGGTCCACCGGGAAAACTCTCGGTACTCCGTATGGCCAATCCACCCCTGCTCACCTTTTCCAGTGTTCGGGCGGGTGCGTTACACACCTATCTAGGCCCTACACCAGTCCAAGGCTTAGATCCAGACCGACTCCTTGTGCCTGACACAAACCAAACTCCCCTCATGATCTCCAGCGCCCCGTCCTAACCCTTTGCTGCTCGGCCTCCCGGTCACCATCCAGACTGGCCTCTCCTATCTGCATGCCTCCTGCCCACCCTTCTGGACTCTGTGGTATTTCTTCCTAGTTTTTTGGCCACCCCTGCCCGACATATTTGTTTCTGCCTTTTTGGTTTTCTTGCGCCTCACCTCCTGGCCCCCTGCTGCCACCCGTTGTGTTTGGACGCTGGGAAAGCCAGTGAGCTACTCTTTGGAGGGAGGTTACTGTCAGTGTTGGTTTTCATTGTAGGTTATCTACAATGTTCTCACCTCTCTTTCAGTTTCACCCTTGGTTTACATAGGTCCCTTCACATGGGGCCATGCTAACATTCCTCAGCACCAACACAGGGAATTCAGACAGCAAACAGAAATGCAGCAACCATCTCAGCTTCTTTAATGTTGCTCTCATCCTTCCAGTTTCTGGACTTTTCTTTTTCTTCTCATCTTCTTATTTTATTCATTAGGCATTTGGCACACAGCAAACGTTGTGCAGGTGGTATGGTATGTTCATTTGTTAAGTCAGATCCTATGGAGTCTGTCATTGTAAATGAAGACATGATGGCTGAAAATACCAAGACAAGTCCAGGCTTCTATGTTTTATACTGCACCCTCCTGATGGAAATGCAGCTTATATGTTTAGTTCTATTCATCCTCCACTGGTTCATTGTCGTTTGTCTGTCCGAGTCTCTGTGCAGCTTTCTTGTATATACAGTTTGTTCTCTGTCTTTTGGTTTGGGGCATCCTGTTCCTGCAGTTTTATGGTTAAAATAAAGGACATTGTATAACTACTCCTGGTTATGTGCTCCAGCATTTGGACCTAATTCCTCTGAAGCCTGACACTAACACCACCGCTAATACATATTCATTTCTCTTTTGGGTTTAAGTTACAATTAGATACCATTAGCAACAACTGGCACAATGTTCCTGCTGCTTTGATAACCTGCCTGTCCATCACAGGTCATATTCACTGGAAGTGTTTTTCACTTGTTTCAATTTTATGTTTCCTGTGTTCAGTTTTGCTAAAACCGTCTTACATTACTATAATTGTTTTCCTGCATCTAACACTAAATTGGGGAGGATTTATATCCATTTAAGGAAAATAACATGCTTTTACTATCAGCAGGTGTGTCATTATAATCTCACGCTGAGTCTAAAGAGGATGTTTTCATTTGAAGCTGAAGTAATCAGGAAAATTATTCTCCTCAAATGTTGTGTCATTAACTTGTCTTTTAGCCAGTTCTGCAAAGTTTTGCTCTCTATTACACACACAAAGACATCCCTTTGGTTGCCTTAAATGTTGCATATAACAAAGAGCTAAGCTACGGAGATAATTATTGTAATTTTGATAGCATTTGAAGCGGGTTTTAGACTCCTGGATGATAAAATTATTTGTTGTGTTACACGTGTCAACTGGCAGTTCTGCTCTATTTCTGACAGCTACACTTTGGCAAAATCACAAAGTGTCATAATACAGACGCTACCATGGACACAGAATAAAGGTGTGGACCAACAGTTCTGCAAGAGTTCAGTGGATCAACAATTCCCAACTATGCATCCACTCCAAGTTTGGTAGTTTGGTTGTGCGTAAATGCTCTGGGCAGCGACTGAGAGTGAAGATACCACCGGTTGAGGTCAGGCTTCTCTGCAGGGGATCCGTCTTCATGCAGCGTGACATAATGTGAGGAATCCAAGACTTTTATGCAGCTGCTCTCCTCACTTTAAGACACACCAGCTGAGGTGATTTGGGGCATTTTCACACCTGAATGTCCTGAAAGTTGAGACGCAAAGTCTTAAAGTCTTCATCAAAGGAGTTAGGTGTGATATCAACCTTTGAAGGAATTTCTGGCCTGACCTACATACAGTTAGCCTTGGAGAGACTCATGCGGGAAGCCGGTCATGGAGACTTGCAGTGCTTTCAGATAACCCTTTTATTTGCCAGATTTCAACATGGCAGAAAAGAGAAACTGTGAATTTTCAAATGCACTTTTAAAATAATAATTCTTTAATAGTTTTGAAAAAATGTTAGAAAAATCCTTCTTATTTTAAAGAAAAAATGCACTCTCCAACAGCCAATATGAAATAAAAGGTTTTGATTTGCCATTTGAAAAGGTAATTTACAGCGATAGAAAAATAGACAGAAGCTTTAAGTCCCCTTCTCCCGATTTAAATCCTGAGTAATGCTCACTATGTATATCAGAAATAAAAAACAACATTTGAGTTGGCAACATTCACAGTGTTGGTAGATATTCAGTTGAACCAAAAAACTGGTCACAGAAACTACCCTCTAGTTGTAAAAAACTCAATGCTTATATATACAGTGACCAAATCACAACACTGATACTATTTAACAATAAAAGGCTAGAATAAAGATTGAAGACCAATTATCCACGTTTTTGCTTTCCATCCAGATATCTTGAATTATGTATTGCAGAGCATTCAGCACGCTACAAGGAGAACAAAAAAACTATTGGGAGAGGCTTGAGTAAAGAGAGTAGCACCAAGCAAAGAGGTATAAGAGCTGTATACTTGGACAGTCCATGTCTGTTTTTCTTGAGGATCAATATACAAACATACATGGCTCAAGTGACGTGCCAGCAGTTTATATCTTTAGTTGTGAAATATGGTGTTGATGCAACTTCACCGCAAGTTGTAGTCCAGTCTGCTCTTAATAATACATGAGCTGCACCTTTGTTTCTTTGTTTGCCACATCATTCTTACAGTAGATTTAATCAATTCTGTTGCGTCTACTGTGGTAAGAAAAATTGAATCTCCTAGAAGTTCATTATTTTTCAGCTTTAATTTGCCATAAAACGTGTTCTGATCATCAGCTAAGTCTTAACAGTATGCAAACACAATGTGCTGAAGCTGATAGCACAAACAACCATAATTCCTTTGGTTTTTATTGAACACACCCATTTAACGTTTGACTCCGTTGATTAATTAGTTGAACCACCAGAATCAAATCAGAATCAGAAGCAAATCAGAGATCACAGATATGAAATTAATTAATCAATTCTGGACAACTTTGAATGGACTCTGTTACAATGCCAATATATATTTTTAAGATCCAATAAGTTCAGCAAAATAGGAGGATATGTAACAGTGGCATTCATAACTGTGAGATGTGCAAACCCAGTGTCTTGGGCTGCAGCATCTTTAAGCTTTGCTGAAAGTAAAGTGTGTAAAAAAATAAATATAAAATGCCTCAGAAAGATAGCCATTACGGTATGGGAATACTGTGGTTTTGCTTCACTGAAGGTGACTACGCTAAAAATTATGGAAAAGGGATGTGTGCAAGACAATAGCTTATATCCCTGACGCCCATATTTAATATCATCTTCCACTAACAACCTTTGTTCTCTGCTAGCTAATACGAAATTCTACAAAACAAAGGCAGCAACCTGGGAACTCCAGTCAAATATTAATATTTATGTTTCACTGTGAAATTAATTAAAAATAGGAAAGCATTGCAATGATGCACCAAATCAAGGTGTTAAAACATACACCAACACATAACAATTCAAATTAAAGCTGCAAGCAGCGATGAACGGGCCCTCGCACTCATGGCCAACGCCCCTCCTTCCAGCCCCCCCCAAAAAGAGAATATTAAAAATACGATAAATGTAAAAAAAAAATAAAATTAAACAAGATTTATCTTCTCATTACAAGCAAAAAAATCTTGTTCCACTGGCAGATTTTTCTACTTATTTTAAGTGAAAACAGGTGAACAGGTGAAACAGATGAAAATGGTGTTTTTTTTTCCAGTTATGAGTCTTGTTTTAAGTGTAATGAGGTTTTTTTTACTAAAATGAGACATTTTCACTAGAAATAAGACAAATATTTTTGTTAAGATTTAGAGTTTTTGCAGTGATCCATGTTACTTATCCTGTGAAAGACAGATGCATATTGATAAGTTCAGAAAAGTGTTTTTTATTGTTGTGTTTTGATGTATTTGATGTAAGCCCAGTGGATATTTAAAGCTTACAGAAGGCTGCATTTAACTGCTGCTATGTCATTCCTGCAGTATTTCTGCAGGTGTTTTGGTCACTGCTATTATTTGTAATATATTATAATATTTGTAATCAGAACAAATTATCTGTCCCCATATGATAAAATCCACCACCCCCCCTGATTTTTTTTTACAACTCGAGTACTGGCTGCGGTTCTGTTTAAAGCCGGGCAGACACTGTGCCATTGCCGGCTCGTTTTGAACCAATTTTCCTCTTGTTTCAATCATTAATATGTGTGCAGACAAGGTAAAAAAAAAAAAAAAAAGAAAAGCTCAAACTCTTTCAGTTCACTGTGTTTTCTAGTAGTTCTTCTAGTTTTCTATTGTTACTTTTAAGTTTACTGTTCCCTTTGTGGTTTTACTGGTTGTAAAGCATGTAGCTTTAATTATCACCCAATTCTGTGTTTCACCTTGTTAGTCAACTTCACTCCAACTCATTACCACCAATTTTACACTTATTTTTGGAATGAATGGTCAATAGACCTCATTTACATAAAATCATAGCTCATTTTTGAGATAGATAAAGATAAGCCGAAATTCTGAATTTTTTTGACTATAGTTAAACTCAGAGGCATAAATTGATGGATTATCACAGACGGGTATATGTGAAAATCTTTAGTTGTGAAATATGGTGTTGATGCAACTTCACCGCAAGTTGTAGTCCAGTCTGCTCTTAATAATACATGAGCTGCACCTTTGTTTCTTTGTTTGCCACATCATTCTTACAGTAGATTTAATCAATTCTGTTGCGTCTACTGTGGTAAGAAAAATTGAATCTCCTAGAAGTTCATTATTTTTCAGCTTTAATTTGCCATAAAACGTGTTCTGATCATCAGCTAAGTCTTAACAGTATGCAAACACAATGTGCTGAAGCTGATAGCACAAACAACCATAATTCCTTTGGTTTTTATTGAACACACCCATTTAACGTTTGACTCCGTTGATTAATTAGTTGAACCACCAGAATCAAATCAGAATCAGAAGCAAATCAGAGATCACAGATATGAAATTAATTAATCAATTCTGGACAACTTTGAATGGACTCTGTTACAATGCCAATATATATTTTTAAGATCCAATAAGTTCAGCAAAATAGGAGGATATGTAACAGTGGCATTCATAACTGTGAGATGTGCAAACCCAGTGTCTTGGGCTGCAGCATCTTTAAGCTTTGCTGAAAGTAAAGTGTGTAAAAAAATAAATATAAAATGCCTCAGAAAGATAGCCATTACGGTATGGGAATACTGTGGTTTTGCTTCACTGAAGGTGACTACGCTAAAAATTATGGAAAAGGGATGTGTGCAAGACAATAGCTTATATCCCTGACGCCCATATTTAATATCATCTTCCACTAACAACCTTTGTTCTCTGCTAGCTAATACGAAATTCTACAAAACAAAGGCAGCAACCTGGGAACTCCAGTCAAATATTAATATTTATGTTTCACTGTGAAATTAATTAAAAATAGGAAAGCATTGCAATGATGCACCAAATCAAGGTGTTAAAACATACACCAACACATAACAATTCAAATTAAAGCTGCAAGCAGCGATGAACGGGCCCTCGCACTCATGGCCAACGCCCCTCCTTCCAGCCCCCCCCAAAAAGAGAATATTAAAAATACGATAAATGTAAAAAAAAAATAAAATTAAACAAGATTTATCTTCTCATTACAAGCAAAAAAATCTTGTTCCACTGGCAGATTTTTCTACTTATTTTAAGTGAAAACAGGTGAACAGGTGAAACAGATGAAAATGGTGTTTTTTTTTCCAGTTATGAGTCTTGTTTTAAGTGTAATGAGGTTTTTTTTACTAAAATGAGACATTTTCACTAGAAATAAGACAAATATTTTTGTTAAGATTTAGAGTTTTTGCAGTGATCCATGTTACTTATCCTGTGAAAGACAGATGCATATTGATAAGTTCAGAAAAGTGTTTTTTATTGTTGTGTTTTGATGTATTTGATGTAAGCCCAGTGGATATTTAAAGCTTACAGAAGGCTGCATTTAACTGCTGCTATGTCATTCCTGCAGTATTTCTGCAGGTGTTTTGGTCACTGCTATTATTTGTAATATATTATAATATTTGTAATCAGAACAAATTATCTGTCCCCATATGATAAAATCCACCACCCCCCCTGATTTTTTTTTACAACTCGAGTACTGGCTGCGGTTCTGTTTAAAGCCGGGCAGACACTGTGCCATTGCCGGCTCGTTTTGAACCAATTTTCCTCTTGTTTCAATCATTAATATGTGTGCAGACAAGGTAAAAAAAAAAAAAAAAAGAAAAGCTCAAACTCTTTCAGTTCACTGTGTTTTCTAGTAGTTCTTCTAGTTTTCTATTGTTACTTTTAAGTTTACTGTTCCCTTTGTGGTTTTACTGGTTGTAAAGCATGTAGCTTTAATTATCACCCAATTCTGTGTTTCACCTTGTTAGTCAACTTCACTCCAACTCATTACCACCAATTTTACACTTATTTTTGGAATGAATGGTCAATAGACCTCATTTACATAAAATCATAGCTCATTTTTGAGATAGATAAAGATAAGCCGAAATTCTGAATTTTTTTGACTATAGTTAAACTCAGAGGCATAAATTGATGGATTATCACAGACGGGTATATGTGAAAATGAAATGAAATCATTTAAAATGTTTGGACCACCACCCAGCACCAGCCAGTGGTTGGTGGGTCAAATTGAATATCACAGGAGAGGAGAAATTGAATAAAATATCCATAATTCAATGCAAGTAGTGATCAGAGGTGGGTAGTAACGAGTTACATTTACTCCGTTACATTTACTTGAGTAAGTTTTGGGAAATTTTGTACTTTTAGGAGTAGTTTTGGATAACTATACTTTTTACTTTTACTTGAGTAGATTTGTGAAGGAGAAACTGTTCCTCTTACTCCGCTACATTAGGAACGTTGAGCTGTTACTTTTCTTTTATCCTTTTTATCCGTGTACGCGTCAATCTCATGAATCACTGGTGATTCTTTGGGAAAAATGTTAGTTTTTGCATGTTTTGTCACATTTACACAGACTCAAACACACACAGAGTTTCTATGAGTTCATGTTTGTTCTAGTTCTGCCTGGTTAAAAAAGAAAAGTACAAAGGCTTGAAATTTTGTGCTACTGGTGCTTAATTTATTTTTTTATTCTGTTATTTTATTATTTATTAAAGTTCTTGAATTTACTTTACGCTTATTTTAATTTAAGCTATTTTTCATTTTTTTATTAATTTTAATTTATTTTATTATTTTATTGATTTTAATTTGCCTGAAGATGATTATTTTGTACTTTTGTCTGTTTGAATGGTTGTGTTAAAAAAATAAATCAGACGTTACTCAACAGTTACTCAGTACTTGAGTAGTTTTTTCACCAAGTACTTTTTTTACTTTTACTCAAGTAATTATTTGGATGACTACTTTTTACTTCTACTTGAGTCATATTATTCTGAAGTAACAGTACTTTTACTTGAGTACAATTTTTGGCTACTCTACCAGCTCTGGTAGTGATCATCAATTTTATTTGAAATGAGTGTAACAGAGGCAGTTATATGGATGAAAATCATATTTTTGATATAAAAGAAAAGTGAATATGGGTCAATTTGACCAAAAGACCACAGAAGGGTTATCTATTAACATTTCAACATAATCAACTCATCCAAGAGATATTCAGAAGAGCTTCTCTTCTGCAAATGGTACAGTAGATGAGCTGCCATACAAAGGAATTTCCCTTTGGGGATTAATAAAGTAATTCTTATTCTTATTCTTAAAATCCGTCTAGCTGACGTGACCCAGGCAGACCAAACAACAGGCTTCAGCTTGAGCGGCCGTTTTCCGCTTGGTCCTAGTGCTGACCTGTCTCCATTTAATATAGCGTAACATTGTTTTTGGACGGTAAAAACTGCAGGGGACCAAAACTGCCTTTTGAAAAAGTGCAGGATACATGTCTCCCCCCCCCCCCATATTACGTCCGTGTATGAACGTACAGTCAGTGTGAGCAAAGACCTGTCGCATCAGAGCATCAGGTCCGTCCCAGCCGGTGCTCTGCCAATTTCTGCTCCCTGCCGAAAAAATGCTACGTTTGGGTTCTGCGCATGCGCACAGTCGATTTTCAAAGTTTGCATCATTTCTTGCACGATGTAAAATGGATAATGGGATGTTGATTATTTGATCCTTCAAAATACACGACCCATGACATGAATGCATTACACTTTGTGAACATTATACGATAAAGAGAAAAAAAACAACAATTCTATGGCTTTATTTGATATTCATTCAGTCATTCGCCTTTATTTAACCAGGCAGGTCATTAAGAACATTCTTATTTACAATGACGGCCTGGCAAGAGACAAGGACCACTTGGGGGTGAAAGGAAGTGGTTTAGGGAGTAAAACACAGTAAAGTTGTGACTCTACAAAGGTGGAAAACCTTTAGGTAGCATTTTTTGGCAAAGCTGCAGAAATGGGCAGAAACTGGCTCTCGGCTCTGCGCGTGGCCGCGCGTGGCCGCGCGCGGCCGCGCGCTCCTGATCGGGATCGCGGATGGAAGCTCAATAATAATATAATAATATAATAAAATAAAATAATTGCAACACGCATTAAAAAACCACAATACAACTTACGTGACGTGACGGCTCCACATGTTGCTGCAAGTTGCAACAACCCCCCTCCCCCGCCCCGCCCCCGGCAGCTTCCAGGAGCTGCGGCTGCGCGTTCCCGCGGTCTGCGCGCACGCGGCCCGCAGACAGCTTCATGCTTCTAATCCAACTCAAAACATTCATTATAAATCGCCTCTTGCACATACAATGCTCAAATCATATTATTTTCAACAATATTTTTACGAAGTTAGAAGTTAATTCGACATTGCATGACAAAGTAAAGATTTATTTCAAAATGAGTTCATATTTTGAATAAAGTCGGTGACAAACTGTCCCAAATATAGAATGGATATCAGAATGGAAGCCTGATTAAATGTATTGATTTTGGGTCAATTTGGACCAAGTATTTGAAAGTTAAAACAACTTTTATGTTCATGGCGAGACACCGAAATTTGACAACCTCTAACAGCGACGCCCTTTGAGAAAAACTTACAGTTTTCTCTGTCAGCCATCGTCAATGTCTTACCTATTTATCTGACCAACTTTGAGATCCATCCGCTCATCTCCCTTTGAGCACAGATGCATACTAGAAGACATGACAATTCCTGGTGCCAACAGGTGGCGCTACAACCGATCCTGAATATTCCACCATAGATGTCTTCAGGCTCAGCCTACAATCATGCACATACGTTTTCAACCACATCAAATCATGTATTGCTGAATTACAGCCAATTGATGTTTCATGGCGAGCCTTAAAAATGACCCCAAACTTCGCCGGATCACTACGGTCAAGCCCTCTGCTAAAAACGTAAAAGCTTCGCAATTTAGCGTCGGCCATGTGTCTAGATTGTACAAACCAAGTTGTGAGCCAATTCGATAAAATCTCTAGGAGGAGTTCGTTAAAGTACGAGGCCTAGAAATGATCAGAATTCATAAAAAATGACATTTTCTGTTCAAAATGACGGACTTCCTGTGTAACTTAGACCATGGGTCCAAGAGACTTTTTTGTAGCTCTTTGTCTAATATAATACACACATAAAGGTCATTGCTGTAAGTCAAACCATATTGTGGGGCTCGTCAAAAAACATAAAATAGGTGGCGCTATAGAGCCTAATCCTTTTTGACCCATGCCTGTCGCCCATAAAATACGTAATTTTACGCGACTCTGGAAGCGTGTGCAAAATTTGGTGAGTTTTGGAGCATTTTAAGGCCTCCAAAAAGGCAATTTATTTATGGCGAGAATAATAATAATAATAATAATAATAATAATAATAAACATCACAGATACAATAGGGTCCTCGCACTTTCAGTGCTCGGGCCCTAACAATATCTGACTGAGCCTCTACCGATGCAGGTACACAAGAGAGCAAAAACGCAGCAGCCTACAGCAGACGCAAAGGCATCGCAGGCCTCAGCGGCCAGCGCAAGTTTACAAGCACAAAGACGAGTTTTCACACTTTCCTAGTGATAAACAGCACTGATCCCAGTTCACAGCTGCTCTTACATTAACCAGGAAAGCAAACACCAGTGTGGCTGGAGGTGAGCTTGGACTGGACCTGACAGTTGTAGGAGCAGCAGTGCACGTTTCTGGACGCTACTGGCTCTGGACATAAGTCACACCTAAAAATATTTTTTAAATGGACAGTTTAAAAAAAGTTGGTAAAATATTAATGAAATATAATATGAAGGGCATTCTGGAACTACCAAAGTATTGCAGTGAAAACTTTCCATAAGGAAAACAATAAAGACAAGCAACAACCTGAGAAAGTATTGATCTACTTTTTCATTACGGATGGACATGAAAGGAACTCAGTTGAGGTGAGAAAAATTGAAAGTCTCCCTTATCTGACTCCTCCCTACTCCTGTACGCTGATATAAAAGCCACCAGAATGAACATATTCGGCCTTGTAATGACAAACCAAGTGAAACAAGTTGAATCTGGTGTGAGAACCGACCCTAGCACCCAATAACAATGTGGTTGTCAGGTTTCTTTCATGGTGGCAGATAGACAGTCACATATTTACAAAGCTAAATATATCGATGCTCAACATGAGCTCACAAATTTTCTTCCTGTATCCATCATTCCTCACCTGGTTATTCCTTTTTCTCACCACCAGACACCCAGCGTGACCTTGTTGTCATCTTTCGACATTCTTGCCACCCGCCACCTCAGATTGTTCAAAGTGTTCTCAGCAGATATAAATTGTTTTACCTCTGTTCCTCTCAGCTGGTTTCAGCACAGCACTAGACTTTAGATTTTTTGTGAAGCAACCATTTCGTTTCCTGTGGTGGACCCCTTTTTTTGTCTCATCATAATGATTTTGGTACAGATTGTGACATTGCTCTTGATTATCCTGGTGCATGGCTCCTAATGGCTGCATCATGCTTCCGGGAGGGACTGCAAGATTCTCGTAGCCTTTTCAGCCGAGGTACTGTACAATAGATGGCTGAGAAGTCAGTGTCCAGTCCACTATGTAATCATTTTTAGTCAAAAGTGGCTTTATTGTGAGATTATGATCCTGTGAAATTGCATTTACCTTCTTCATAACGCTTAACGAAGCATCAGCTTGTTTTCTTTTTTGTTATGTCGCCTTCATTAAAGTGACTTTGAGTGGACCTCTGAGTGCTCGAAGATGAAAGGCTGCGGTTGAGTATTATAACCGCTGACACAAGATGAATAGTGTTCAGCAGGTGAAGATTGCTTTTATAAATTACATTCTGGTTTAAAAGTGGTTATTATGCATAGCACAGGAAAACATGTGTATGTGTGAAAAAAAATTATGACTTGACGGGACCAAAAACATTCTGCCTGGACTGCTTGATCCAATCTAAAATGTGATGTTACAGTAGAAGTGCTGAGAGAGACGAATAGAGATAGATTTAAGTAAAAAAAAAAAAAAATTTTTAATCACTTGTTACCAGCAATTAATTTTAAATTACTGTCAGATTTTATAGTTTCAAAACAATTTCAGTCACTCAGGTTGGTGAGGGGCTTTGTGGTAATATCTTTTGTTTCGGTTGTTTTTCTTCTGCGTTGTGTGCATTGAATCCCAAGTGTTTGCAAACATCACGTTTGGATATGTTTGCACAACCACCTCTTGTTATTTACAGTGCAAATAATTTAATTGTCCCAATAAAAAAGGATACAGTTGAATTACTGAATGTGTTTCCACTCCTTGTTTGCACCTTTGGTTTGCACCAGGGTGGGGCAGCGCTCAAAAGTGCGGTCAACAGGTAACAGTCGCCATCTGCTGGTGATAAAAGTGCACTGCTTCTGGAAACCATTAACGTCTCCCAATTGTGTCCTTGATATTTCCTGTTCAGAAACTACATATTTACCAAGTATTTTTTGAGTTTTTTAAAGCACCAAAGTTGCTTTCTAAACTTTCTGTCTTAACAATGTTAATGCACTTTTCATCTATAGAACAACTAGAGGGTATTTTAGACATGACACATAGAACAAGAGGAATAAATATCCTTCTTGGATGCAGAAAATACAAGCCGGAAAGATGTTCTCAGGTGTTTAATTACTATAGTTCAGTCGCAGTCAATAGATTTGTTGATTCATGCATCAGAACAATAATAGGACTGTTTTACGACAGATGGACGTGTGCTGGGGTTATGCTTGAGGAGTTATGCTCTTATCCCAATCTCTTATGCTCATTTCTATATGAGCATGGAAAGAGCAGAGATAAGGCCTTCTCAGTAGTATCAAAAGGTTACCTCTGCTTACCAAGACACTGAGGTTATGTTGCCCATGTGACTGACATGCAAACCGTAGATGATAAAAGACATGTTAAAATGCTACACGTTTCTTTAAAAAAACAAGAGAGTTAGGGGGGCACGGTGGCGCAGCCGTCTCACAGCAAGAAGGTACTGGGTTCAATTCCCGCCGGGGACGCTGTGGGCGCTGAAGTGCGTGTTAGTTCCCCCATGACTTCAGTGCCCACACCCTGGGTGGGGTTGGTGAAAGGGCCTTTCTGTGTGGAGTTTGCATGTTTTCCCTGTGTTCCCTTGGTTAGCTAATGTGAGCTACCCTCACAAAAACATGCACAGGTTAAGAAAGGAGACCTGAGCTCAGTACAGGGCCCTCCCGGGGTTGGTAGAGGGAGCAATGCCCAGGACTGTCACTTAGGTAGGAGCACTGGGTGATGAAAAATGGGAAAAAAATCAGGGATAAAAAAAAAAAAACAAGAGAGTCATGAAGTGGTACCTTCACACTAATGCATCATCTGAAGCCATTTGATTTAAGAGACCAACTAAAAAAGAAACATAAACAACACATGGATTTCTTTCACATCTTTCACCAACAGTGTAGCCTTCACACCATTGTTTTTATGCTCCATTTTTGTAGAGTTGTTATGAAAGTGTAGCTGTTGATTAAAGGCTGCAGCAATAAACAAAGAAACACTTCAATTTAATATGTAGCATTGGAAGTTACTGCAATAGCTTTCAGTCTCTTGAGAAAGGTAAAGAATATTCCTGACAGCTTGGAGCTTGGCTTTTTAGACCTGAAGAGAGAAGAAGCTGATATTGAAAAAGGTTCACTGAGAAAGAGATTGCAATATCTATTCTAAAATGCCCGTAGGTGTGTGTGTGTGTGTGTGTGTGTGTGTGTGTGTGTGTGTGTGTGTGTGTGTTTGTGTGTGTGTGTGTGTGTGTGTGTGTGTGTGTGTGTGTGTGTGTGTGTGTGTGTGTGTGTGTGTGTGTGTGTGAACATGCATGGTTGTTTGTCTGTATATGTGCCCCTGCGACAGACTGGCAACCTGTCCTGGGTGAACCTCTGCCGTTCTCCAGCTATGGGCTGGGACAGGCTCCAGCCGATCCCTGTGGCCTTGTACACGATTAAGCGGGTACATAAAATGGATGGGTGGGTTTTTTTTGTTTAAATCCATCCATACCTCTTCTATACCAGCTGTCATCAGAAGAGATGCAGTGTCTGGACAGATGGACAAGTGGAGTTTTACTTAGGCTATATGGACGGACGGCGTCTGGACAGCGCTACAGAGCACGGTACGCCAAAACCTCCAGACAGAGAGACAGTTTCTTCCCCCAAGCTGTTGCTCTGATGAACTCTCAACACTCAGAGTCTCAGAGTAATCATTCACTGTGCAATAATTATAATAATAGTAATAATAACAATAATAATAATAAGAATAAGAATAAGAATAATAACAATGACCACAATCATATGCTGTAACAATGCATCTTTCAATAACCATGTCTACCTCATACTGCTGTACCTTTCACTTAAAAAAAAAAAGGTATATATGTTAATAAGATCTGTCAAAAATAACCAGAGTCAAATTCCCTATCTTGTTTAACCTGACTTGGCCAATAAACCTAATTCTGATTCTGATAAAAGTTACATTCTCTCTTGAAATGTTCTGGGTCCTTACGATTAAGAACAGTTGAAAATTGATTCATAAATTGATGGGGTCAATTAACAAAAACACATATAATTTAGCCTTTATTGATAATTTACCGACTCCTGGAAAAAGTAATTTATTAAATTATGAATTAAATATTAAAAACGAATAGCTGATAGAGGAATAAAGAAGTGTTAAGTGTTGAAATGTCAGAGTTGAAGCGCACACCGGAAGGTAAACAGAAGCCCCGTCGTCACCTCGCCTCTCCACTGCGGCTGCGCGAACGCGCATCTGTGGTTTTGTTTAACCTGTCATGGCGCCGAACGCTCAGCAGCAGCTCGTTCAGTGGCAGACGAGCCAAATTATTCATTTCCTTTTCCAGGATGACGACGAGGTGATAAGGCAGGAATGCCAAGATTCTGGACATATAGAGACTGACGGCGAAGGTTGGCATGTTTTGGGTTTTTTTGGTGTGTTTTTCTTGTGTGGGTCATTTTCGGAGCGAATGTCGTCTTAATGAGTTTGAGTCACCTGAAGCGCTTTCGCTTTCACAAGACTAAACTTGTCCAGTCATTTCCTCAATGACTGTACAAGACTTTTTGACTGTGTTTTATCCTGTTATGATGTAGATTTGCTCCTCTCAAATATTAGGCACAGCATTATATGCACACACCTTCACGTCTGATACATTACGACCATTGTTTATTTATTTTTTTCTTCGTTTAGATATAGATAATCGTGAATTTAATGAACTGTATACGTCAGCGTGTCTCTGCATATAATAATAATAATAATAATAATAATAATAATAATAATAATAATAATAATAATAACAATAATAATAATACATTTTATTTGAAGGCGCCTTTCTGAACACTCAAGGTCGCCGTACAATGGTTAAAAACAGTGTAACACAATAATAAAAGCAAGGGGGTAAACAAATACTCAGATTAAGTTAAAAAAAACCACAACAACAAAACAATAAAATATGCTGCTCTTCTTTCAGGTGGCGACTTTGACCCAGTTGCGATCGCTGATAAACTGAGAAGCGTCGGTGACGCCTTGAACGATGACGTCATGTTTCGGGCTGTGCTCGGGGACCTGCGCGGAGCGGCGGCCCCAGAGGTAAGGTTGATTTAGGGTTCCGCGTTACACCGACGCAAGGCCTACGGCGTAGAGCAGTGGTTCCCAACCTTTTTTCCTTGGAGCCCCCTCTACTTGTGTCTAGGACCAGCCGGGCCCCCCGACCCGTACTAGCAGCAAAAGAGTAAAGTTATTCGTTACAAATCTTTAATTGAAAAAATGAACATTAATTATGTTTTTTTGATATATTTCTCTTAATTGCAAGGACATAAAAATATTTCTGAAAAATGTCTCTTTTAATATGAGAGCAACATTTTTTAAGATTTTTCCTTTAACAACCTGTCGGAGTCGTAGTATGATTAAATGTTGAATAATGATATAATAATATGTTTTTTTTAAGTTTTTATCCTGATAAATAACTTAGTATTTTAAAATGACCAAAATATATTTCTAAGTGGGTTTATACAGACTTGGATTACTGTATTCCATTAGGTGTGTTATTATGATTTTTTATTTATTTAACATGTGCAAATATAATTTTTACAACTGCATATCCTCAAAGCAGACGAAGTTTCGCGCCCCCCCCAGAGATCTCTGGCGCCCCCCCAGGGGGGCGCCCGGACCCCAGATTGGGAGACACTGGCGTAGAGTACGCGGCGACGCGCAACGTACGGTGCGCGTCGCTGCGTACCATACGACGTAGGCTCTGCGTCGATTTAACGCGGAACCATAATTCAGGCTGTACGCGGTCAAAACACCTTCATATCAACCTGGAAGCGCCACTATTTCACCTAATCCTCCTATGGATTGCGTGAAGTAGCGTACAAGATGAAGAGTTCGCCAGTTGCTTTTCTACATTATGGCCTCACTGTGTCATTTTTGGACATTTTGGTGTACACTTATCCACGCATCCGAAGTTGTGCTTGCATTTTTCCTGTCAGACGTTTGCCAGCTGTCCATGCAAATGTGTTCACACTGTAATACAGCTACATTACTTGACCTTTGCTAGTTATGTGAAAGCTTTAGATTAGAAGACTTGTTCAGTCATGATATTCATTCACACAATGTTTGCATGTGCTCACACATGCCCTTCAGTTTAAGCTCCTGGAAGAGCATTTGATTGATTGGGATTAAATTACACTTAAATGTGAATTTAGTATTTGGATTCCATTAAAATAATGCAGGAATACCAACAGACAACCCCTGAATGCTTTTCTATACAATTATTTTACTATTAATTTATTTATTTTCTAGGCAAGGCAAGTTTATTTGTATAGCACAATTCAACACAAGGTAATTCAAAGTGCTTTACATCAACATTAAAAGCGGCAAGACTTAATTAAACAGTAAATAACAAATAAAATAAAATGATAAGAAAAGAGGTAAAATAATAAGAAGCACAAGTTGTTGAAAAGATTTAAGAGTACGCTTAGATTTAAGAGTACGCTTCTAAGGGAATTTTTCCTCATAATGGTAAAAAGACAAAAAAAGTGGTCATATCTTGGGTAACTAATATGCCAAGACTCAGCATTGGCAACAAATTAATAATTAATGGAAATAGTTAATCTTGGATTAATCTTAAGATTTCCTTACCAAAGATGGGGAAATTAAAGGAAAAGTGTTGCAGTACTGTAGGGGCACTGTTCTGTGCAATTGTGCAATTTCAGAATTCTCAAACTCCATGGATCTTAATTTGATTAATTTACAAAAATGTTCAAGATAACTGGTGTTAAGTTTGGACAACAATTTCAAAGACAACAAAATAATGGAAAATGTGTCATTATATCAGGATTAGATCTTCGTTTTTAAGTTGGGTTTGACTGGAGAGTTGTAGGTGGGGGGAGGACCCACCCATTAGATGTACAGTGGCTTTAAATACACATATTAATACCTGGCTCTGTCTGTTATCTCTCGGCAGGCCGTGGAAGCAGCGTTCAGCAGTGGCGTAGAGACTCTGTGTAATGCTCGTGTCTCTCGGGAGCCTGAGGTGTCTCAGGAGGTCCAGCTGATCAGGGTCTCTGTGGCCTTGGGGCTTTACGTCAAAAAATCCTGCCCAGACCTGAAGACTAAAGTCTGCGTTGCCATGAATTCTTTCCTCAACAGGCGTGTAGGTGCATGGGTCACAGAGAAAGGTGGATGGGTACGTAAATGCTTAAGATATTTATTACTTTTTTTTAATTTTATGAGGCATCCTATGACCTATGACTTTGCATCTTTCTTTTTTTTTTTAAACCAACTACAATGGTAATATTAAGTATTGCAAGAAGAAAGCTTATTTCACTAAAGCCAGTGATGCAACACTATCACTGTATGTTCAGTATCGTCATCATAGTCCGGTCATCGATTTGGCCCCGTTTTACGGCAGATGCCCTTCCTGCAGTAACCCCGCAAGCACTGGGAGACACACACAAATATACCTATCATACATGTTTTTTGGACTGTATATATCCGGACTGACATCACTGTATATACAATATGTTGGAAGTAAATCGATGTTTGTCACCGTATCATTCTACCATTGTGGCTTCACAGTAACTGAATTATATTTGTATAACTTCCTCCTTCTTGTTTTCAAGGAACAAAATAATTTTCTTTTTCATTTCTTATCGCTCAAGGTTTTAAGATCATTCCTGTTGACTGCATTTTTAACATTTCTAAAGCAACATACAATTTTGGCATTTTTCACACACTAACTGAATATAGGGCAGGTGTTAAACTGAATTGGACTGTTGACTGTACTGTCTAATAACTGATTTATTTAATTTTTTTTATCTTTGGGGATACATTTGGAAGTGACTGCATTGGCCCCACACATTTTTTTTTTCAGTTCCTAATTTTCAAAGCTGACTTTCTGAATATGCAAACTAATTTATTTATTTTTTCTTCCTGGTGTTTGATAAGATTTTCCACTAATGCTGAATCAGTTGAAGTTTTATATGAACCTTGAAGAAGGACTCGAATGGTAGAGCAGGGTGCTATTTCTCAATTTTCTGAGAAATGGCAGTCTTTGTGTGATCGTGTGACTTTTTTTGCAGTTTTCTTTTAAGGTGATAAAGTGGAACATTTAGGCGTGGCGGTTAAGTTGCTTTTGTCACAGTCTCTGAGATTTACTCTCCTTCTGTCCTTTGCTCAGTCAAGCTTCCTATTTTCTCTTCTATCATTACTTTTCTAAGTCTCTTGGCCACCTCTGCCGTGATGTCCACTGTAGTTCTGCAAGATGGCTTCATCGCCGTCCACCTGTGACATAATACCACAAACTGATACATAGTTGTTGTAAGACGCTACCAGGATGGGAGACAACGTTTTTTTGGGTGGTTTTTGCAGATTGTAAGGATGGGAGACTGCAAGAGCCACACAACAGTTTTCAAAAATAATTGTTATCATGAAACTGAAACTGAAGTTTTAACATGGGGAAGAAAAGAAAAGGTGCTTTGTGTAATTTTAGTGGTAAATGTCATTGTTTTGCACAATTAGGGCACTGAGTCTCGTGACTGTAACTCTTGTGTGTGTGTGTGTTTTGTGTTTTTCAGAGTAAAGTGGCAGACATTTCACAGTAAATCCTGCTAAATTGGCCTCTTGGCAGTTCACTGGCTTTTCTGTGGAAACCTTCAGGAGTCCCACGCTGACGAGAAGTATGAATCTGTGCCGTCTACTCAGGGTTTTGTTTTCACTCAGACATTGAGTAACTATCTAAGCCTTTTCACCACACTTCAACGTTTTGAGTTTGTCAGAAACCACACGAGCTCCTCGTTGCTGCTGAGTTTGATTCCCCTGCTAACGTACACTCAGTGCCTCTGTGTTAATCTGTGACGTTAATTATTTCAAACAGGCTATTGGAATTCAATAATTAAAAAAAAATTGGTTAATGCCCATAAAAGTAATATTTTGTTATCAGAGGAAACTAAATGTCGTCACTGGATCTTTACTACATTTCTGCTTGGGCAGAATTTCCAAAAGATAAATAATGTAGTGTCTAATCTTCTATATTTATTTCTTATCATGTGGGTTATTTGATTAAGTCCTTACATTTTCAATGATTTAAGCCCATTATTTCAACATTAACTGCCATCTTTTTTCCTCGCCTTACAGTTCACTCAGAAAAAACTTTTTCAGATCTCTTATTTCCATGCTGAGATGGTGTGACCATCATAAAACCTATCAAAAAACGTATCAGAAAAATGTCATTCTGACATTTATTAGCATTACGGTGTGTATTTGATCAAAAATGATATCTGGGGCTCATTGAATCTTTAAATTCAATCACTTTAAAGCATTTATGCCTTTATTAGAATAAGTCTTAAGTTATTAAACCCAAAATGACCAAGTCACATGCTGTTATATTAACCTTTGTTTTCTCCATCATTGTTTACATGAATGTTTTGATAAAGGAAACCTGGGATTTAGATCAGTCATGTTCTGTTCATGTCCTGCTATAATTGTCTGCATGTTTGGTGATGAATAATGTGAAATTCAGTGTCTTAGCTACAGGTGTAGGCATGTCATTTTCAGGTGTTTGGTTCAACCCAGTGCCAAATACAATAAATGATGTTTTTCTTTTTATTTGCACATTGTTTGTTAATGTAACAGGGACTTTGGTCTTTCTGTAATTTTGTAAAAATTTAATTAAAATGTAAAATCTAAATATTCCCTTTTTTTTAATTTTCTTTATGAACATGACACTGAGAAGGTGAAAATAAGACAAACAAAATACAGGAAAAAAAAACTGCTTGACACGATCCATGGATAAAGGAACACTACCTTAAAACAGGTCAATCATTGGCTTCGGGATTGTGAACAAAGACATCCATGCTACTTGTAATATCGAATGAAATTAAGCTGGTGTGCCAAATAAGAAAATAGGCGTCTTCCCCTGGCTTCATTACTGCCAGCGAGCAACACAGTTCTTTACTGTCTATTGACCTTTGATGGCATGGTGTTTTATGCTTGCTCCTTTTTCCTCCTTTGGTCACTGTTTATCACAGGATCTTGTTCAGAATGTAAACGAGTTGGGCCGTACTATTGCAAAATAAATCATTGAGGAAGAATAAATATAACACACAAATAAAAAATCTGTAGAAACACTGAAAAGCTGGAAATTTCGTTGAACGATCTGTGGTTGAAATCTCCAAAGATATCCTTGAATGCATTGACGTGTTAGTAGCCCGGCAACCGCTGAGCTGATGACATCACATGAGGAAGTGGTTGGAAACTGGTATCCAACAGAGACGTTCTGACCCACTAACGACTTTTATTACAGCATCTGTTGTTAAAAGGCATTGAAATCCCTCATTTAGTTTTACTGCTCTGTCTGCACTCTGTTTGTAACGTCTGAACTAAAGAGGCGTTGGAGTCCTCAATTTGTTCGTACAGCCATGTCTCTTTGAAATTGGAAATGCTCCATTTCCAATATTCCCAATGTTAATGGGAATGTCATTAGTGTTAGTGTTGGTTCTCATTAGTGATCGTTAGTGCTCCATGATGGTACATGTTTACAGTACTCTCACATCCCTTGTGACTCCAGCTTTTAAATATTTCACATGTATTTTAATCAGATGAATTCTGTGGATAAGCTCCAGCAGAGCCCATTTGCATCACCAAACCTTCCCTAATGTGAACAAGCTGTTGTCCTGGCAACCTTATGGATCTCTGAAACATCTTTATTAGCACATAAATCTCATCATCAGATGGCTTTTGTTTCTGCTGAGAGGAATTAAATCCAAGGTTCACAGTAAATTCAGGAGCTACTGTACGTCTCACATTCTCCAAGCCTCAGTTTGTGTTAAACATTAAAGTTCTTTATATTACAGGCTAAACAAGTGTGTTTTGTTTGGCTTACCACAAGAAAACCACTCCTCCTTCCTTTTGGAAAAAAAAGAAAAGAAGAAACAAGATTTGCATGGCAGGGCAGCTGGTAAATTTAACTTCAGAAGTGTTTTTCAAGGTTGAGATGTTTGACCATAATGCACAGCTACTGGTGGAGGTGATTTGGGCTTGTTTTGCAGCCACAGAACCAGGGCAACATGCACTCATTGAACCCCTCATGAACTCCTGTATTGTAGAGTCAGCTGTGAGACTACTCTCTCACTCCTCCTGCTTGGCTGAAATCAACATGCAGGCATGCAACAATGATCTTCAGAAAAACAGAAAATGTGCAACAGAAACAGAACAGAATCAAGGTGTGGTGAGGGCCCAGTCAAAGTCCAGACCACAAATATTGTGGACTAAAACAGAGCTCTGCATCAACCTGTAGAATTTAATCGACTGAAGAAATGTTGTGAAGGAGAGAGCGACTAAAATCCTCTACAACAATATGACACTAATGTCATACAGAAAATAACTTGAAGTCAATGCGGTTAAAAACGGCTCAACAAGCTAGGGAATGATGGGATCTATAGGGTTAGTTTTTGTGAAATACCTGCCCCCTCCCATCTTTATTTTAAGATATTGCAATATGTTGGTTTTTTTTTTAAGTTATTGTGTTTTTATTTGAGAACATAACCAGGTAGTGTGAAATGTACACCCGTAGAAAAACATTGTACCGGAAGTCCAGCTGCTCAGTCTGTTGGCAGAATGCAAAAGACTAATTGTATAAATGAGATGACACCTTTTTTTTCAAATTTATATATAAACCCTGCTCTGATCAGTTGGGAATAAAAGCCAATGTTTTTCTTTCTTGAACTCACAGCAGTCCTGTGTTGCCTGTGGGTGGATGTTGCTTTGGGCTATTCTGCCCAGTAACCACAAGGTGGCAGCACTAACAACCAGCGCCATTGATCTCAAGTTAGACAAATTTGCTCATCATCTACTTATTTGGCTCAAGCTGAACATACAGCAGTCGCATTCTTTGCCCTAGAGTCAGGATGTTTCCACACCAACACCTCTCTGTGTTATTTGGGAGTGAGTTACAAATCCAGATGAGGCCTTTGAGGCTTCCCTGTCAGGATGTTCTGGCGAAAGGAGCTGGGCGGAGAAAACTTGACTTTGATCCTGGAATCCATGCTTGCCTTTTATAGTGAGAGCATTTCCAGGACACACTCTGTGCTCGTCCATAAGTACTGTTCTTTTTCAAGGAATACATATAGAAAGTTCAATAAGTGAAAAAAGGCAACAGCACCAAAGTTTTTTTCTTTTTAATGCTTTTATTTTGTTTTAAATTGGAGTTAACTGTATTTAACTAAGCAGAGCTTTTAATCTTAAGGATCCCACACAGTTCCCATGAGTAAGTGTATTTGTGTAGATCATGACGTGAATATTGGTTAAAATATTTGTAGCTTTTCTAGTCGACTGTTGAAACAAGTTTGTTTTTTTATTGTTTCCAAATAAATCAAATCTTATCATTTTGACTTTATATAGCCAGAATATCACAGATGAGAATAACAACATTGAGAGCCACTCAGCAGTAAGCTTTGGGATAAAGGAGTAGGGGAAATGAAAAACAGCAATGACCCCATGGAAAAACAGACCCATTCAGTTTATCATCTATCTCACCAGCTGTCTTGTCTCATGGAATTGAAATATTTGTTTATATAAATAAAAACTATTCATACAAGTACACTTGTACGAGTTTCTGAATTTAATCTTAAACACAAGTGACCCGAAAGAGTTATTTTAGCACCTGAAAAAATGACAGATAACCTCTATTATTTCTTCCTGACGAAAGCTTTGGTTGGAAATCAAAATATCTCCACCAGCCGCCTGAAACAGATTCTTTCCACTCAGCACTAATAAGGGAAAGTCATGTTTTTTTTTTTTGTTCTGTACTCTTGTGTGTGAAAAGCAGATTTTTCAACACATCAAATAACACTGCTGCCCCAGAAAACAGTTTAGGCACTCAGTTAAGATAAACATTTCTCCTATTTTTCCCAGCGCAACTGGACCGTAGGCCGGGGAGTTTCAATCCAAATCCATTTCGCCCAGGACTTTCTCATATCATTCCTGAACCCCCCCACCCTCCCAGTTTTTCATTCATGACTGGTCTAGATTTTTCTCCATCTTTTTCTCTACAACAGTAATACATCCCCACAGGACCACACTGTTTTATTTTACTAATGAAGTGTTGCTCAGCGAATCAGATCTCACACTATTTGGAATCACGGCAACATGGTTACATGTTTGTTTTATCAGGTTAGAAAATGTAACTCATCCATTCTCTCTCTTTACCCCCTTCCTGTCTGTATACTTTGAATAAAGGGCCACTAGAGCCCAAAAAAATCTTTAAAAAAAAAAGAAAATGTAACTCATCTTGGTCTGAGGTCAATGATCGAATTGTCTAGCAACACAGAAAAGAGGAGTAGAGAAATAAAAAACCGAGCAGGAAAACAATCAACAATTTGAGTTGATGCCCAAAGAAGGCAGACTGGGGCGGCAGCTCGGGGGGGGGGGGGGGTCTCTGGAGTGGGACCTGATGGACGAGGCAGCGACCACACAGACAAACGTGACCAGGTTAGAGATGAGAGTAAAGCAAGGGGGTAGTGAAGCAGGCGCCTCTCAAATGAGGGCCTCTCCAGGGATGTCAGATGGCTCTGGTACGTGGACTGGACTAAAGTAAGTTGACTCTGTGTAAAGTACAGCGTACAAATCACAAGGGCCATTTTCTACAGTGAGATTTTTCTGTTTTCTCTTCATGTATTTTTTTTATTGTCTTTTGCAGTTGCAATATCTCCATCGCCTCTCACCGTCTAACATTTTGAACAGTTAGTTAAGAAATATACATTAAAAAAAACACACGCACACAAACTGTCACAGGAACAATATGATTTATTAAAATGATACACCTCTATTTGAGCGATCGCTTCCTGTCTCGAGACAGCCATGACAGATGCTCTTGAATAAAAGTGACAATTAAAATGCCAGAACTGCTCTCTTTGTGTTTGCAGCCTCAGGATCATTGTTTTTTCAAAGGTTAGTGCTCTCAACATCTCTGCTGGTCATGGATGCAAATTCACTGCCAATTTCATCAAACCTTTTCTTTTTTTTTTAACGATGTTCAGAGCATTCCAATAATTCCAATAAAATGACACACAGTGCCTTTAAAAGCACTTAGAATTCAATAATTCAAAGGAGCAATTATTACCTTAAAAGCACCAAAGGTAGAGTGACTTTTTGTTTGATTGGTAAGAAAAGAAAAAAAAAGGGGAGGAGGAGGGCATTCATTTTACTCTCTTTCAGAGATATTTTGATACTTTTTTCAAAGTCTCATCACAGCTGCAGGTAATTCTTACCCAACTTAGGCGTGAGAAGGTAAAATCCTATCTCTGGTTAAAAAGATAAGTCATCATAACTGACTTCAGTGTACTCATACACTATGAGTGCACTATGAATCAACATTTGTGCTAACTACTAGAAACAGAGCTGTTTACAAGTTGGATTTCATTATCTGTAGTATTTCAATAAAGGCTATAAGATTCAGAAGTGTGCAGCTGTTCTCAAAGTGAGATGAATATTCAGCATTATCTCTCATGATCATTTATACACACATTACTTACATTCAGTAATACTGGTGTCACTCGTCCCATCTCAACATTTATGCATCATATCAGATATGACACATTTTAAAAGTGTGAGACTAATCAGTTTATGTCCCGCTGAAAGAACAATAACAAGATGTCAGGATATATAACTGTTAAATCAAATAAACATGAGTACCATTTGAAAATATTAAAGGCCACTGATGTGTGAGTAGAGGGACATTATAAGAACAGAGTGACAGTAGACAAAGCAATGCTGGCCTTTTGCTTTAGATTCCCAATTCCCTTTTCAAAACCTCTGATGTGGTTCCAGTTGTATGACACCGGATCACTTATTCATCCAGCCCGTAATCAACAGTCAATTACTCATTGCGATATGACCACCCAGATAATACATAGGTCCACCTAATGACAACAAAGGGGCCATGGGCTGGAAAAAAATGTAATCTGTGGGTGTCCTGGAGTGTTTTTTACAGGGACTTTAGCAATAGAGATTATAGGAAATGAAGGTTGTAGAGTTGTTGTTAGGTATATTTCCCACAGGTGTAATTTGATGCCATCGGATTGATATCTGGAGATATGGAGGCTGGACAAACACCCCAGATTTCTTGTCTTTTTATTTAAATCCTTCCTTAGCAGTTTTTGTGGGTCTCATTGATGTCTTACTAGGGGAGGCTCCTACTAAATGGGAGTAAAAAAAAAAAGAAAAAAAAGGTGTAACATTAATGTGAATGCCAAGATGCAAATTGTCCCTGCAGGGCGTTGCATCATAACAGAATGAAGCGTGTTGTGCACTTTATTTTTTAATCGATGGTTTGAATGATATGGCTGATTAATGTATGTAATTAGAAGCATTATGTAGTTTATCTGCTGTTTTTGCAGGAGTCATTAGTTAGTACTAGTCATTATGTCAGTCAAATGGTCCCAGATGTATACGAATGATAGTAAACTAGAGGCTCTCATAAGACTCTCGTGATTTTCCTGGTTAGCGCGGTGCAGACGAGTTTGTGCACCAAGTCAGGTGTGCAAACTACCTGCTCGTTCATAACTAGCTCCTCAGATTCCAAGTCTTCACACAAAGCTACATTTAGCCGCTGTCCCTCTGCAGTACATTACTTGTTCTTAAGGCAACAGAATGAAATATATTAATTTATCACATACAATAGAAGGATAAATATTTGCAATCGTTCACATAAAAAGGCAATGTACTTGAATTAAAGTAGTCAAGTAAAGCATTACTATTGTACCACATGAGCTACAAATAAACACTTCAAGCCCGACAGGTTGGTGTTGAAATTGATGTCAAGTCTAGTATCCCATGAGACGTTATCACCATTTTGCCAGCCAGAGACACAGTCCTATCGTCAAACGTCAGGCTGATTTGTACATTTTGTCCTCCTGGTGCATGTTGGATAGAGAGAATAATTCAGCTCGTGATTGATGTCTCTGATGTCCCTCAGCGCCGTGAAAGCCATTCAGACCTGAAAACAAATCCAGAGGCCTTTCCACCTTGTGAAACGTAATTTAAAAAAACAAACAATTGTCCCACAGTAGTTCAATTAGTCACCAAATGTCACACATCATCGTCATCATCATCATTCTGCCTCAGTCTCCTCTCATGACTTTGTCCTCTCTGGCTCCCTCTCTGAGGAAGACGGCCAACTGGATCCTGACAAAGCATATACTGTTTCCAGATTTTCCGAAATGCTGTGCGGAACTTCTTGATGCGGAAAGCATAAACAATGGGATTGACAGCCGAGTTGCCATGGGTGAGAATGATGGCAATGTAGATAAGAAACTCTGGCTTGTTGCAGGATGGGCAGAAGAGGGTGATGCAGTTGAGGATATGAAGAGGGAGCCAACTGACCGCAAAGAGGAAAAGAACGAGGGCAAGCGACTTGGCTAATTTAAGCTCTTTCCCAAAGTAACGTCTGGGATCTGTGTGGCTTGCTGTCACCTAGAAGGAAATATAAATATATTAAAAAAGAGGATCATGAATATGTACCGTATTTTCTGGACTATAAGCTGCACCTGTATATAAGCCGCATCCACTCTATTTTTTAAAAAATAATAAAAAAAAGATATACAAGCCGCACCTGTATATAAGCCGCATCCGCTCTATTTAAAAAAAAAAAGATCTGCAAGGCGCAGATATTTATGTTGTTAAATTAGATATTTACTACATGTACAGAAGGATTTTGAACTGTAAATGATGTACATGTTTGTACCTAAATAGATCCTTTCCTAACAGTGTCTTTTAACACGGCAGCAAGTTTGCTGATTAAAACGGGACAGAACCAAGAGAAAATAACCGGTATTTATTTATATATTTATCTGTTTGAAATCTGCTTCTACCTACTATCTGCTAAAGAAGAAGTAGCGTATTCTTCTTTGCATTTATTTTGTCTTAGTTTTTATTCTAATTCCGGTTAGCACTCCCCCTAGTGGTGGAAGAAAAATCCACAGAATAGCCGCACCTTTGTATAAGCTGCATGGTTCAAAACCTATGAAAAAAGTAGCAGCTTATAGTCCAGAAAATACGGTATGTATGTTTACCGTTATGTTTGTCCAGTAAGAGAAAAGCTACCTTTTTGTTGAGATGCTTGTGGATCATGTAGAAAATCTCTACATAGATGGCCAGCATGAGCAGCAGAGGGGGCAGCACCCAGACAAAGAAGTTGAAGTAGACCATGTAGTCCATGCTGATGACGGTCTCAAACCTACAGGTCACCACGGGGTCACTCATGTTCACGGAGCCGTTGTTGAGGAGACACTGCAGGTTATTCCAGCCCAACATGGGCATGAAGCCGACTATGATGGACACCAGCCAACACAACAACACGGCGGTACCAGCTCGGCGAGGGGTGACCACTCGCTTGTAGCTATGAGAACAGGACACAAGAAAAAACATTGAGATAACAAATAAAAAAACTGGCAAGCGCTGCAAACGTGAACCCTGTGAGAAAATCGAAGATGGATGGATGGATGGATGGATGGATGGATGGATGGATGGATGGATGGATGGATGGATGGATGGATGGATGGATGATGGATGGATGGATGGATGGATGGATGGATGGATGGATGGATGGATGGATGGATGGATGGATGGATGGATGGATGGATGGACTTGTACAATTTAGCTGTGTAAAACAAAATGTGCCCTAATTAATGTTTTTTTGGTTTTTGTTTTAAATCAAGTAGAGGGGAAAAATAGTGAAGTCGCCTTGTAATTAGGGATGGGCGGTACGGACTAAAAAATGTATCACGATAATTTCTGGCATTTATCCCGATAACGATAATAATGACGATAAAAAAAATACCAATTCAACTCCACCTTTTCAACTATAAATCTATCTCGCTCTCAGATCCGCCATGTTTGTTACACAAAAACGTTCTAACGGGAATTTTTCTTTCTTTCTTTCTTTCTTTCTTTCTTTCTTTCTTTCTTTCTTTCTTTCTTTCTTTCTTTCTTTCTTTCTTTTCTTTCTTTCTTTCTGGCTCATTTCTTTCTTTCTTTCTTTCTTTCTTTCTTTCTTTCTTTCTTTCTTTCTTTCTTTCTTTCTTTCTTTCTTTCTTTCTTTCATTCTTTTTTTTTCAGGCTTATTTCATTCTTTTTTTCAGGCTCATTTCATTCTTTTTTTCAGGCTAATTTCATTCTTTTTTTTCAGGCTTATTTCATTCTTTTTTTCAGGCTTATTTCATTCTTTTTTTCAGGCTTATTTCATTCTTTTTTTCAGGCTCATTTCATTCTTTTTTTCAGGCTAATTTCATTCTTTCTTTCTTTCTTTCTTTCTTTCTTTCTTTCTTTCTTTCTTTCAGGCTCATTTCTTTCTTTTTTCTTTTTGCCTCATTTCTTTCTTTCTTTCTTTTTGCCTCATTTCTTTCTTTCTTTCTTTCTTTCTGGCTCATTTCATTCTTTTTTTTCAGGCTCATTTCATTCTTTCTTTCTTTCTTTCTTTCTTTCTTTCTTTCTTTCTTTCTTTCAGGCTCATATCTTTCTTTCTTTCTTTCTTTCTTTCTTTCTTTCTTTCTTTCTTTCAGGCTCATTTCCTTCCTTCCTTCCTTCCTTCCTTCCTTCCTTCCTTCCTTCCTTCCTTCCTTCCTTCCTTCCTTCCTTCCTTCCTTCCTTCCTTCCTTCCTTCCTTCCTTCTTTCCTTCCTTCCTTCCTTCCTTCCTTCCTTCTGCGTGGATTTAACACAGAACCATAAATCAGCTTTACACAAAAACGTCATCAAAGGGAATTTATCGTTTTTACCGCGAGATGAGAAATTCTTATCATGGGGAATTTTTTTGACGGTTTATCGTGAACGGTAAAATATCGCCCATCCCTACTTGTAATTTGCACTTTTAGGAAACAGGTCTAGATATGAAAATGAGTCTGCAGTTAAAAGAGTGCTTAACAACTTATTACACCTGGCTCATTAACAGGAAACATAACCTCAACAAGAGAGCTGTGAGTCGACTATAAAACGTCTTCAGGTAGGTAATTCAGAACAGAAGGCGGCAAAAGACTTGCATCTAATCATCTATGTCTACCAAATGGTAAGGTGATGGGAAAAATAAGAGAAGAGCAAAGAATAGAAGCCTGACAATTGAAAGCAATCATGCCTAGAAAATGGAAAAAAAACTGACATCAACAGCTGAAAAAAAGAATAAATAAAATGAATTAAACATACAGAAAAGGAGCCAATGTTTGCAACTGAGGTGCCGATGGGATTGGTGGTTTCCATGCATAAAAGCTGAAC
Organism: Cololabis saira; assembly: GCF_033807715.1. Classification (NCBI taxonomy): domain Eukaryota; kingdom Metazoa; phylum Chordata; class Actinopteri; order Beloniformes; family Belonidae; genus Cololabis; species Cololabis saira. The sequence continues at coordinate 30,017,433 of NC_084594.1, read as the reverse complement.
AGTTTAATACGTTTAACAAGGTGTATGTTTGTTGCTGTGGATGCATCCGTCTACCATCTATACCCGCTTCTACCAAATCAGGGTCAAGGAGACCTGCCAGCCTCTCAGCTCTCCTTGAACAGCAGGGGAACCACCTGGGCAAGTGGCCAGTCCATCACAGGGTTGAATGAATCAGTGAGGGAAAACTTGGCTAAAACTGACCTGTGTCTGAGCTTAGTGCTATATTTTAAAAAGACAATATTGTCACAATGTTTGTATCTTAAAGAGGCTCGTGAGTGGCAGCTGCAAAAAAATGTTCATAAATGAAGCAATTTGGCTCCGAAATATTGATCACATTGCACGTTTAGAAGCCTTGAGCAGCTGACACCACCAAGTATAGGCAGCAGCAAAATCACTGAGCATAGGTGTGTTTTGTAGTATTTGAACTCGGGTTTTATGATGCAAATGTGTCATAGCCTTGCTTTATTGAACTGAACTCCATTACGCCTGCTCTGTTTTACTCTTGGCTCTTCTCCATTTTGGTGTGACGGTTGTTTTGATTGTGTCATCTTTCTATAGAAATATTTTGCGGTTACATTACATTACTTCTGAATTTTAGCAGAATGTGGTGTTGTCATGATACTCTAGGAACAGGATATAATCTGCCTCTCCCACACAGGGGAATCAGTTAATCCTTTGAAAAAGCGATGTGCAAGATTCCTGCAGCAATAATAACAACAACAGCCCAGGACAATTAAATGAACAGGTTCACAGGAGGTCTGCTCGAATGTGGCATCTTCTTTTTTTTCTTTTTCTTGGTTTGTGGACTCTTTGTGCGGCTGCTGGTAACGTTTCTAGCTCTCTGTCTGCATACAGATCAGCTCTCTGTCTGGCAAAATTTGCCTTTTGGATTTGGCTTTAGTCTGTCTACCTCCGTTCAGCTCTGGCATTTCAATGCCAATCTCCTACCTGCCGATGTTTCAGCCAGGCCCACCAGTGAGGCAGGGGTAGTATTTTCAAATCTCAGACCACCCGTATCAGTGTAGCGTGTCTCCAAACACCTCAGCTATAAAAAGCAATCAGTGCTTGAAGCGTGTCGCTCTAGAATCCCAGGAGAGGTTCAGAGACGGGCAATCAATTTCTTGCTCACATTATCACAAGACAATAAAATACATATTTCTAGAGTCTAAAATCTGAACCTGCATGTCCAGACAGAAGTATTTAGGTAAATATTTCCTCTCACAAGGTGATATAATAGTTCCAAAATGAAAAATATGTAGTAGAAATCGAAGACTTTATGTTTTGTCATTGGCAGCACGGTGGCTTAGTGGTTAGCACTGTTGCCTCACAGCAAGAAGGTCCCCGGTTCGACTCCCAGGCCCGGCAGGGTCTTTCTGTGTGGAGTTTGCATGTTCTCCCCGTGCTTACGTGGGTTTTCTCCGGGTACTCCGGCTTCCTCCCACAGTCCAAAAACATGCATATTAGGTTAATTGGTGATTATAAATTGTGTGAGCGTGAGTGTGATTGTGAGCATGGTTTGTGTGTCTATTTGTGGCCCTGTGATGGACTGGTGACCTGTCCAGGGTGTAACCCCTGGCTCTCACCTAAAATGAGCTGGGATAGGCTCCAGCAGACCCCCGTGACCCCGCAAGGGATAAAGCGGGTAAGATAATGAATGAATGAATGAAAATTGTTGTTGTTGGGCACTGTTGCCTCACAGCAAAATGTTCCCGGTTCGACTCCCAGGCCCGGCAGGGGCCTTTCTGTGTTGAGTTTGCATGTTCTCCCCGTGCTTGCGTGGGTTCTCTCCAGGTACTCCGGCTTCCTCCCACAATCCAAAAACATGCATATTAGGTTAATTGAGGATTCCAAATTGCCCGTCGGTGTGAGCGTGAATGTGCATGGTTTGTGTGTTTATGTGTGGCCCTGCGATGGACTGGTGACCTGTCCAGGGTGTAACCTCTGCCTCTCGCCTGAAAATAGCTGGGATAGGCTCCAGCAGACCCCCGTGACCCTGAAAAGGACAAAGCGGGTATTGGATGGATGGTACAAACCTTTTGGCAAATTGGAAAATGGCTCCTCTATACTCACTACAAGTCATGGCTGCAATAAAAAAGACTGAAAGCATGTGTAGAACACTGATAAATAAGGTGTAGCTCAGCTGCAGACAAAGGATTGTAAATGTTTCCTAGGTAATGTCACGGTACCCTCTATTAATGTCCGTTCAGTGACTGAGTCTTCCACTTGCTTATCTGTGTGTTGATGCCAGTTTGGGAAATGATGCCATCCATGAAGCAGCCACTGTGAGCCTATTGACCAATCATGCATCCTCTGACAGATTCTTCTAGAGTGGTGCACAGATGACTCAACATGGTGGGGAAATTGAAGTATATGCATGTGTGTGTGTGTGTGTGTGTGTGTGTGTGTGTGTGTGTGTGTGCGTGATGGTGAAATGATGATAATGCACATGACTTTGGCATGGAAAGTTTCCTCCTCTGTTTACAACCAACCGCAACAGAAAGCCAGATTCTAACGACTCAGTTAATAACATCAGTCACACTACCAGAAAAAACTGACAGCGCTATTGTTTCCCCTCCTTTTTAAACTGTCAATGTGTATTTGCGACTTGGACAAGAAACACAAGACTGGTAATTGATACGATCATTCTTGACTTTATCATTGAAACTAGTTGACGGCCTGACAGTCTTAAGGCTGATTTATGGTTCCGCGTTACACCAACGCAGAGCCTACGCCGTAGGCTACGCCGAACCCTACGGCGTAGGCTCTGCGTCGATTTAACGCGGAACCATAATTTAGGCTTTATAGTCCATGGGCCAGACCAGATATCAGCACCACTCAAGGTGACAAAATTTGCTTATAATTTTTGAAAAGATCCATGTCTGTAGATGATATTTTGGTATGATAACCCTTCCTGAGTGGCAGCTGTATCATAGTTATCAGCTCATGAAGTCACCCACCCCCTCCAGAAAATTACATTTTAGATGCTGGTGCATATCCTGGTTTAGACTCATGTACAGGGTATCTGTCAATGTTTCACAATATTGTCTTTGGTATCATTTTAAAGGGGTCCTGTGAGTATTCCAGTTTTTGTATTTTGTGTCTCTGTTGTTCCTAGATGACATAGGGCTAAAAGATAGTTATCATTTAGGTGAAAATTGTGTAAAAATGTGTGTTGTTTATAGTTTAAAGAGCTGCAGTGACCTCTATGTTGGTCAGAAAGATTCACATCTTAGCTTGAATGAATGCTTTAAAGGTCCCCTTTAAAATGATACCAAAGACAATATTGTGAAATATTGACAGATATCCTGTATATGCAGTACTCGAGTTGAGGGGGGATGAGGATGGCATCCCCCCTGAAATAAAAACGGTCCAAATCATCCCCCCTGTAAAACTGCCATCCCCCCCTTTCCATCCCTTATGTCATTTCATCAATGAATGTGGTTTTACTGCTATTTCAACATTTAGAGTCATCACCAGAAAAATAAGTTATTTGACCATTTCCACCCCTTTTTCAAGTAAATTTTCACTTGAAATAAGTAAAAAATCTGCCAGTGGGACAAGATTTATCTTCTCATTACAAGCAAGAAAATCTTGTCCCACTGGCAGATTTTTCTACTTATTTCAAGTGAAAATCTATACTAGAAACAGCTGAAAATTGTTGTTTTTTCCAGTGATGAGTCTTGTTTTAAGTGTAATAAGATTTTTTTTACTAAAATGAGACATTTTAACTAGAAATAGGAAAAATATTCTTATTTTGAGTTTTTGCAGTGATCCATTTTACGTATCCTGGGAAGGACAGAATCATATTGATAAGTTCAGAAAAGTGTTTTTTATTGTTGTGTTTTGATGTATTTGATGTAAGCCCAGTGGATATTTAAAGCTTACAGAAGGCTGCATTTAACTGCTGCTATGTCATTCCTGCAGTATTTCTGCAGGTGTTTTGTTCACTGCTATTATTTGTAATATATTATATTATTTGTAATCAGCACAAATTATCTGTCCCCATACGATAAAATCCACCATCCCCCCTGATTCTTTTTTACAACTCGAGTACTGTGTATATGAATCTAAATCAGAATGTTCACCAGCAATTTAAATCTAATTTTCTGAAGGGGGTGGGTGACTTCCTGAGCTGATAACTATGATACAGCTGCCACTCAGGAAGGGTTATCCAACATATTATCTATAGAGACATGGATCTTTTCAAAAATCATAATTAGGTTTCGTCACCTTGAGTGGTACTGACAAGTGAAATGTTGGGCTCTGGCCCATCATGGACTATCACTGCGGTCATTAGATGACAGACTGGCGCAGCAGAAGTTCGCGCGTCCGAGTCGCCGTGCAGCCGCAATGTGCTCCTGAAAACGACTCCACGTCCCGAAAACCAGTCCCATTCACCTGTAGGCCTTACCTCATGGGGATTTTGACTCTGAGATAGCGGTCGATGGCGATGGCCAGCAGCGCCAGGATGGAACTTTGCGTCAGCACCAGCACCGTGCAGGCGACCATCAGGCAGCTGTAGAAGTGCGTCTCCAGCCCGATGCTGATGGTGATGGCGAGGGGGATGACCAGAGCCCCGACCGCAATGTCAGCCAGGGCCAGGGACACGATGAAACAGAACGTGGTGTTTCTCAGAGAGCGGTTAATGCGCACAGCCCAGACCACCATGACGTTCCCGATGACCGAGGACACGGCGATCACCACCTCCATCCCGATGTAGACGGACGGAGGCAGCTGGGCAGGCATGGTCGCGGAGGCTGCAGGAGTGCGAGGGGGGTCCTTGAGGGAGTTTGTACCCGCCGACTGAGACACCCTGACTTAGGTTTTGCATGTCCTCCCCAAAGATCCCAGGGAAGTGGAGGCAGTGCCCGCTGTTCGTCTCTGCTCTGCGGTCAGGTCCAGATACAGAGGCGCGCCGGAGCTGAACTTCTGCAGATTCCGAGTAGAAAGAAAGTCTGCTCCTCCGCAGTCAGTCTGGCTGGACCCGGTCACTCACAAACCGCTATAACAACCAGATTAAGAGGAAAAACGCTTTCCCAAATGGGCATGCATATGTCACAGGTCGGAAAAATAAACACAATTATTAAGTTCCAAAAAGGCTCGGTCCCTGCAGAACTCAATTTGACGTCATCGCTTCTCTCACCGAGGTTGCCCCCCCCCTCTTTCCTGGCAATAGATGGGGAAAAAAACACATTTATTTCTGTCTTGTTGAGAATAAAGGCAGTTTAGATATGATGACAATCAGGTGGAGTTCAGATGTGTCCTTGTTTCTTCAAAGTCGCCTGTGCGACTGCAAGCTCAGCCTCTGTGGGAGGACACTTTGACGGTGGGCTGCATAGCAGGTGCACGTCACTCTAAAGCCTCAATTATGGTTCTGCGTTAAATCGACCCAGAGCCTACGCCGTAGGGTACGCGGCGTACCACGGCGTAAGCACTGCGTCGATTTAACGCAGAACCATAAATCGCCTTAAACGTCCACATGCTGTTAATTATTTAGAAACGGATGCATTTATACCACCAGCTTCCCAAAATGAAATTACAGGGGACTTTACTGACGTGACGTCTAAGATACGATTGTAATTAAAAGCTGAAATGGACTGATCATGCGCTCGATACTGTAGAGAGGATGCTCAAAAAGAACAGGACAGGGTGACAGATGGCTGCATGCTTTGTTCTGGAGAGACACAATAAAACTATAGTGGATCACATCAGGTATCAGACGGACACAGCTGCACCCTGCTTGCAAAGCAGATGCAAACTTATAAAAATGTAAATGAAAAGGCTTCGGGTTCAAGTTGCATTCAAGCAAGTCTTTGCAGAGAATAAGATAAATGTGGATTCTCGTGTGTTGATTGGATATACAGGACTGTCTCAGAAAATTAGAATATTGTGATAAAGTTCTTTATTTTCTGTAATGCATTTAAAAAAAATTTCATAAATTCTGGATCCATTACAAATCAACTGAAATATTGCAAGCCTTTTATTATTTTAATATAGCTGATTATGGTTTACAGTTTAAGATTAAGATTCACAGAATATTCTAATTTTTTGAGATAGGATATTTGAATTTTCTTAAGCTGTAAGCCATGATCAGCAATATTAAAATAATAAAAGGCTTGCAATATTTCAGTTGATTTGTAATGAATCCAGAATGTATGACATTTTTGTTTTTGTAATTGCATTACAGAAAATCACAATATTCTAATTTTCTGAGACAGTCCTGTAATCTGATGGTGTGGCAGAAATAAATAGCCTATTCTGTCATTTCTTTTGACAGGAAAAACATGATTGGATTAGAATTGTCTCCATTGACCTTGAATTCAGAGCATGTCCTTCCACTGATGATGATTCAAGCTTGTTGCTTTTCTCAATCATTCATGGCTAAGATGGCTAATCGATTATTTCCTTTCCGATCATTTGCACCACAGTTCAAATCCGAAACCCTAAACTCATGGTCCTTATTTACTTTTACATACTTTAGTATTTTGTAGAAACATTCTCTTGATGAATATTATTTTAACTTCTGAGCTCTAGAGAAAGTGAGGAGGATATTTAATATTTTGTGAATGTAAGAGGTATACTCGCATAAAGAGTACAATACTGAGGTGTTGACTATAAAGAAGTAAACAAGTTTTGTAATTGATACATTTAATTGTAAAATATTGCAGATTTTTCGCTTTTCTTTCCAAAGAAGAGGAAACACCCTTTTACATATCCCCTTTTTTTTCTAATATCTAAAAGACATAAATATGAACTATTTATGATGTTAATTATAAGTTTGGTCAACAATATATCATCATGTAATTCAAAATAAAACAGTTTATATCCTTCTTGTAAGTTTATACAAATAAACTACAACAGTTTCTACGTAAATCTAAATAAAATTGTGGATTTCCATCCATCCATTTTCTATACCTGTCTTTTTATCCTCTGCAGGGTCACGGGGTGCTGGAGCTTATCCCAGCTCATTATAAGCGAGAGGCCATCGCAGGGCCACATATATAGACAGACAACATGCACACTCCCACTCACACCTATACAGGTTATTTAGAATCATCAATTTACCTAAATAATGGATTAGTATATTTAAAAAATACTAAATAGCATATCAAATGTATTTTAAGAACTCTAATCACAAATAAATTGGACTAAACACTAAACACATTCAATAAAACAATGTATCACTGATTTATTGACTGATTTTCTCAAAGCTTGGGTTATTCTCAGCTCTGAACTGAATAAGGAGCAATACAAGTGCATAAGTGCACAAGTGCGTCTGATCTATGAAAGAGTTAAATAGGCAAGACTGCTCCCACCTGAATTCACATCAGCTATCACAGTACAGTTAGGAAATGTCGTTTATAGCTCAAAGCAAATTTGTGTGTGCATTAATCCGCACTAATTTGTTTTTGTCTCAAATAGAAAAGCTATATAAACGTAGGTGCTCAGTCAATACTTCCCCAGACTTGACAGATTTTTATCTTTGCTGGAACAACTCAATATTCATGATAAATGACCATGGTTTTATGTGATTCATAGACTACTGACATTCTGCGCACAATTTGACAATTGTGTTGTCGAGTTGGACAGGTACAATTCCTCATCTGCTAACTTAACAAGTTTATTTTTGTAATCCTTTGCAACAGCAGCACCGTCTGATACGACAACAATGGACATCTTTCATTTTGGTTGATTTCTATTATCATCTGACCTAAAAACAATTTGATTCAATTCAATTTAAATAGTGTCTATTACAATACAAGTTGTCTCCAGGCGCTTTCCAGAGACCCGAGCGTGAAACCCCGAGCAACCATTACATAAACTATGGGAGGTAAAAACTCCCCTAGTGGGAGAAAAACCTTAAGCCAAACAGTGGCAAGGAAAAACTCCCCTTAACAGGGAAGAAACCTTTGAGCAGGACCTGGATCATAAGAGTGAACCCTCCTGCTGAAGGCCAGCCAGGTAGAGCAGGAAAAGGAAGATCAGAAAGAGAAAATAAAGAATGGAGAGAGGAGAGATGCAAATATATTATCAATGGTACAAAGATATATTATGAGTCAATATCCGTTAGCTGGAGAACTAAGAGTTATTTGTACATATGACTGATTCATGGTTAGGTGGTGTATTACAGGGATGATACACAGATGTAGACAGCAGAAACTGAGATAGTCAGAGCGTCAGACTGCAGGTCAGGATGTCAGTAGGTATCCAACAGAGACATCTATGTAGAGAGATGGAGGGAAACACTGGGATGATCAGAGGGAGGGACTGCAGGTCACCATGCAGCTCTGGAAGCTCTGGCCTAAAAACATGTAAGGAAGAAGCAGAACAGCACAACAAACTACAAGAACAATGGGGAATGCTTATTAGATACTTCTAATTATTAACTCAAGCTGACCGAGCTGAAGAAAGTAAAGAGAAGATGAGGAGATAAAAAGGGTGATGGGCACCGCTCAGTGGATCATGTTGGTGTCCCCCTGCAGCATAGGCCCATCAGCATATCTAGGATGAAGCTCTGTTTAAGACAAGCTGCTATAGTCTTACTACGACTACTGGTCCTAACAACTAGAGTTTACACTAACTAAAGGCTTTCCTAACAAACGTTTTCAGTTTGGTTTTAAAGGTGGAGGTGGTGTCAGTCTCCTTAACCCAGATTGGAAGTTGGTTCCATAGCATCAGTTCCTTACAGCAGAACGCCCGTCCTCCAAATGTACATTTGGATATGAACTACAAGTAAACCTGCACTCTGAGAACAAAGAGCTCTATTAGGATCATAAAGAACTATTAGTTCTTGCAAATATCGCGGAGCTAGGTCGTTTAGGGTTTTAGACACAATTAATAACATTTTGAAAGGGATTCTAGATTTTACCAGGAGCCAATGGGGGGAGACTAACACAGGGGAGACATGCTCTCTCTTACAGATGCTGCACAAACAAACAAACAAACATGCTACTGTGTGCTCAAAAAATATCATAATCAAAAGTCTACTATGTCTAATAGTCTACAATTTCAAATTGTATTTCAGAGCAATTTAACTAGGACAGATCAAGAAGGGGACTGAGCTTCTAACTTGTCAGCACTTGTCTGCATTCCCAACATTAAACTGAAATGTACAAATACGAATCAGAATGCACAGCAGAGACTGTGTTAGTATGCACTAGTATACATCATAGTCAAGCTGACCTGTCACCCGATGAGACGGTCTTATTTGAGAAAAGATGCTGTCATGCTGAAAACAAACAGGATAACTTTCATACCACACAAAGCGATGACTCTACGTTTTTGTGCCAAGCTCTGGCCATTCCTGGCAGTAGCTCAGGTCAAAGGTCAACAGAGATACTTTTCATTCATAAATCACTTTGCCTTTGATGTATCCAAGTTATTTTAATCCGTATTACCCATGTCCCAGCTACAACCATGCATGTATGTCAGTCAAAATGCAGACAGACTTCAACCCTGAGATGACCGCGATCCAGTTGCAAAATCAGAAGATGAACCTGACTTGGAATTTGAAAATTCCAACTCTGGAGTACAAATGGAACCAACTAACAGCATCCTGTTTCACTTAGGGCAGACACTCTTGCTTCATTAAGTAATAGATAAGTCATTATAAACAAAATTTGCCGGCCTGGGGGGGACCAGAACGCTGACACTGGAAACTAGGTACTATTTCATTGCCAGTTGGCCAAGTAGAAGAGAAAAGAAAAAAAAAGAAACCTTAAAATGGACAAAAAAAGAAAAAAAATATATTCATGAATTGCTCCGTGTGTTATAATCTTGTCTCCTCATATTTATCTCCATCTATGAACACCTATGAACAAATTTAAATAATGTTATCCTAACTGGGAAATTCAACTTCTCAATTTGCATTTCTCGGTTTGATCTTTTTATTTTCGTCTGGTTAGAAACTGAAAATTAAATTATCTTGTTTGTTTTGGAATGTATCAGCAGTAGGAAGGGCATTTTGACTTGCAAACATGGGTGAAACTAGCAACCGTTCTTAGCCTATAAAAACACAACACAAAAGGATGGAGCATCACTGAGCCCTGACGGTTATCACGCCAGTATGTGATGGGTAAAATCACCCGATTTTTTATTTTTGCTATTATATTACTTCAGCTTTTCTTACTGCAGTTTTATCTCACTGGTACAGTATATGACTCATGACAAGACTGTGTGAAATGCAGGGCTCAGTACCAAATGTCCACAGCTGAACTGCAAAGACAAAGAAAATGTAATTTACCAAGTCAACAACAGCCAGCTGCTTTTAAAGGCACACACATTTATCATTTAAATGGGAGAAGTGGGATTTTCTCTCTTGTGGAGTCAAAGTAAACCACATCAAAACAAATGATTTGTCAGAGAAAACATTTTCCTTTCCTTTTCAAGAAGGATGGCACTTGTGGTCTGCTGGATGTGTCCCAGCCTGAATTAAGCTCCATTGTGTTGAATCTGTGGTGGCTGTTGGAGCATGATAATTTAGGGGGAGAACGTGCAGCTCCTCATCAACCCACTCTAGCTCTAAATGGGGGGAATTGTTCACATTACGGCTGGGATGAGCCTCACATTACAAGCACTTCATTTGCTGACCTCTGATGAAAAGCAGCATGAGGTGCAATTAAGAAATCCTCAAAATGCAGAAAAACTTAATACAATCCCTGTAGATCATAGTGAAACAATAATGTTTTTTTGTAAACAATGCTGTTGGTTTTCATGCCTTCCAAAGATAATTCATGTATTTAGTTTGAAATATCTCAACTTGGCCTGTATTGCATAATTACTGTACACTATCTTGAGAACGTTTAGAGACACAAAACCTGTGCCAAAAATTTACATTTAACACATATTTCTCTTTTTATATGCAAAAAGGATGGGCCAGTTTGCATCTTTCCAATGGACAAGTACTATTTTCAGATTGTCAACCATAACATGAAGCTACTATGTGCGGGGTCATATTTGCATTACATTTAACAGAAACTTGAGTCAACAGGAAAGATCTGCAAAGGTGATTGAGAAACAGGGATTCAATTCAATCCTATGAAGAAATAATTTTCCCAAAGTTGTCTAGCACGTTTGGGGGCACAGTTAACAACCATAACTCTAACAGTTCAATACGTTTAAAGAATTATAAACCAATCTGTTTGCCTGCAGTCCCCCTGTAGGAGTGGAAAGTAACTTTTAAGACACTCTCAAGGATTTAGTCTTGCTTTAGACCACCGTTTTGTCAGAATCTTTGATTTCGCTTCCATCATAACTTTCTTGAGTCTCTTAGTCAACTCTGCCATGATGTCTGCTGTAACATCTGTGAACTAGCTTCATCATTGTCATTGTGTGACATAGCTCTGGTAAATATGTGGATACAAGACAATATGAGACTTAAAGCACGAGAAACAAAGCCTTAATGAGTTTCACATATCTAATTTGCGGTGTAAGACTGACTGGAAGGAGGAGGTTTTACACTTTAGAAGTGGTGACGAATCACATTCATCATGTATTAATTATTTTGCATGTTTGATTACGAGAATGACTAATAGGATTATATGCTAATATATAAAAAAGTCTAAAATGTATTTCTGTTTTAATTTATAATACGTCCATAATGTTCCACATACCTAATACGCACCATTCCCAAAATGCTATAAGAATACCATATATATTAGCTACTAAGAGTCCTATAATATTTTGTTCCAAAAAAACGGAGATTCCTATAGTTATTGTTTGTCAGGGAAATGTGAACCCTGCCAAAATCTGAATGGCAGCGAGCTGGCTGCAGATTCTTTTGTCACTGGAGAGAGTCACTGGATGGTGTGCTTCGAAATGATTTCTAATATCCATATTGTTAGTGTCTTGAAAAGATTTCTAACAGCCTGTTTTAGCTAGCCAGATCGACGAGATAACATTTTGACATTTGTCAGGACTTTCCCACAGTCATACCCAGCTTATAACGGAAAAAGGCAACTAATGACCGACTAGGAGGCAATCTGAAAAAGGCTTTACAGTTTAACTCCAGCCATAGTTCAGCTTTAAACATGAATAAGAGAACAATGGCATATTAAACTATATATATATCTGTGTGATATTTCTATATAGAAATGTTTGTTGATGTTAGATGTAGCCTGTCTGTAAGTGGGCTGCGTAAACTCATGAACATTGATGAACACAGTAACATGTGGATGCGGTTGTTTCCACAGAAGAAGAGTGTGTGGTCTCATTAAAGACACTGGAAGGAAAATGACATTAGAAATGATATCGTTGTTTTTAGCTTTTTAAAGCTCAAGAATGATTTTGAATTAAACAACTTTGGAGCTTGAGTCTCAAAAGAATACGGGGTTTGCATTTTGCACTCATTTTTGTTCTCATTTCAGTTTGATATTTTGATCATAAATGTTATGCATCCAAGTCTTACAGTAATTTCCTGCGGTGGATAGTTTCTGCATGCATTAATCACTCACAAGCAGTTTGGAGAAGTAATTTACTGTGGCTACAAACCTTTGGATATCAATAAACAATGTAGGGGATATAATTCAGTGCTTGCTTTAAGTTAAATTACTTTCAACACAGATTTGATCAGCTTAGTAGGGTTATAAGTGAGCTGGTGGATTCCTTTCTTTAAGTTTTGCTCGTTTTTATATGCCACATAAATAACCTTGTCCCCTGCATTTGATTAACAGTTGTCAGTTTTTGCTTGCTTGCGTAAACTTCCAGAAGTCTGCTCTGCGTCACTATCAGAGAAAACAGAATCACCATCGTTCTCACATGTTTCATCACTTGAAAAAAGGAATGTTCTCCCTCGACTCATGTGGCCTATGAACTTTGTTTGCCTGCATCAATTCCCGAACCTGCTGAGATCCACAACTCCCTTATGGACAGAATCTTTGGAAAAACTATTAAACCCTTTTTGTAGCATTACACTTTACTGTAAATGCACAAATTATGTACAAAGCTAAAAACAACATGCTTCCTGGAAATATCCAAACATTGTTTTTTAACAGAGATGGGGATTATATTGTATATTATATATGTCGTATATTATTGAGTGGGGAGAACAATTTAAGACATCTTTGTGTCCGCACAACACTCAAAAAATTTACCATTTCCATATGTGGAGTGAAGTTGTGGAACAGTTTGGGTGGGGGGCTCAAGCAATGTCCAAGCATGAGCCAGTTCAAACAGCGGTACAAAAATATGGTTTTCGCAGGGTACAGGGAGGATGAAGGGCTTTGACGATCACCAGGTGTTTCCACACATCATTTAGTCACTTGTTTACTCACATTATTTATTTTCTTTGTTTGTTAATGTGTACATATGTAATGTAAATATGTAATATGACACTGAAATCAACTGAGGATAGTAATCAAATCAAATCAAATCAAACTTTATTTTTAAAGCACCTTTCATACAAAAAATGTAACACAACGTGCTTTCCATAAAACATAAACATAAAATGTATTAATGTTTGTTGCCAAACTGCATTTTGTTGCTCTGTACTTGTACATGTGTAATGACAATAAAGTTGAATCAAATCTAATCTAATTTATAAAAACATGCCTTTCCAAAAGGAATTGACTTTGGAAAGAAGTTTGTTTAATTAGTCTTGAAAACTTCCTTGTGTCAACATTCCATGGAAGTTTATTATATGAAGTATATTTATTTATTGCCTTAAACCTTTATAGGGGAATCAATAGGGTTATTGGAGAATATTAAATGAGCTCCATTAACATTGTAACTTTTTTGTGATAATCATAGGATGTAGAAGTTACCAAATATGGCCACTTGCCCTGTAACGCGTTAAAATTGGTTAGATTGTTTTTCACTGTGAATTCTCTGGACACAGAACATGCTGCACATTATTAAGGGGGTCAGGTAGTACAGTATTTCTCTGTTTTGCCTTTTGTTAAAAAGAGCTAATCAATGCCACCATCACCTGGAAGACTGAGATCTCAGCTGAAAGAAAATAATAAATTAAATGTAAATAATATAATAGGAATGGGACGGGTCACACACTTGCACACATCAACAGTAAAGTCAAGGGTGCATCGTTCATGTGCCCATTTTTTGCAATAACTGCTGTGAACCCAAACTTCCTTTGGGAGGCTATTTGAAAATGCTTCTGAACAGACCAGGCAGGAGTAATCTTTATCTGATTGAGACTCACAAGGAGGTGATCTTTTTCTCTTTTTACAAGCAACTTTTGATGAAATCGTCTGTTGTGGCTTCTTTCTTCTGACAGCACCATGCATTTCCCTATATGGAGACTTAGGAAATTACTGTAGATTTTCAGGGTTGAAATAAATGGCAGATACTGTATACCACTTAGACCTGAAGCAGGATCTCCAGTGGCAGCGAAAAGGCTTGTGGTTAAGAACGGCAGTGACAATGTCAGGCTGGTTGAAGGCTTTGCAGAGGCGGCAGCAGGCTGATGGTGATTAGAGGCAGTGTGACTTTTGAAGTGACAAAATCTTTATCCACAAGTACCAGTTGAGCGAAATCCAGACTGCTGCGAGGGCATATGCAGGCATACAAATTCCAGGGGCACCATAAATGATCATTGCTTTGCCTAATTATAAAGTATCCAGGCATCACAGGCTGTATTTACTTGTTATTTTTAAAGGTCCATGCACAAATCAGTTGAGAGGCTGAAACCAGAGTGAACATTGTGGTGGCAAGAATGATATTACAATGCTATTTTCTTTTGCATAATCTAATACTGTTGAAAAGAGGGAGTCGTGGTTATCCAGTAGAATGAGATTGAGTTTTCTCTTTAGTGTATTTTACATTTCCCACAAAATATTTGAGGAAATTTAATCAAATTCGTCTCCTCTACACACTCTAGAGGAGAACTGCTTTGGTTAAAATGATGATGGTAATAATAATAATAATTAAAGCTGCAAGCAGCGATGAACGGGCCCTCGCACTCACGGCCACCGCCCCCCATAAGCATATCAGAAATGACACCACCCACGACTCTCTATGTCAAACTATCCAAAAGTTATGGCAGAAAATAGGGACAACCAATCAGAAAAAGGGGCAGGGCTAATTCAGGCCAATGAAGCTCAAGGACTCAATACCGATTCAGGTGACACCACCCACGGCTCTCTATGTGAAACCATTCAAAAGTTATAACAGAAAATAGGAAGAACCAATCAAAAGAAGGGGCAGGGCTAATTCAGGCCAATGAAGCTCAAGGACTCAATACAGAGTCCGATGACACCACCCACGACTCTCTATGTCAAACCATTCAAAAGTTATGGCCGAGAAAAGTATTCTAGGGGGCCCTGTTGAGCCATTTTTCCACGCCCATCAATGCAAACCATGAAATATCAAATTTATCACCAGGCCTGGCTTTCATGCCAAATTTGGTGCCTTTTGGGGAACTATCAAATATGGACCAATCAGATGAAGGGGGGGCCCTCTTTTTGGCGTCTAGCGTCGACACGGTAAAACTTTTGAAAGAGAAAAGTAATGCGCGTAGTCGCAAGATGGAGACGCGCATTTTGATGTATAACAAACCTGGGTGCACGTTACGGTTCGGGCCGTATTAATTGCCGAAGGAATGGCATAAATTGCGCCAAAATACTTGTGTAAAACCACACAAGTACAAAACTTGCGGATCTTAAGGTTACCTTTATGCCTGAAAAAATATTAAAACTTAATAAAGTGCCATATTAACAGCGCTACAGCTGAAGTTAAAACAGCTTTTAGCTCTGGGCTTCCTGATCAGGCTAGGGATGGAAACGAGGGGTAGGGGGAGAATTGGGACAGGCACCTGGGCCAAGTGCCCTAAAATCTCCCCCTTCTTTTCTAGGGGTTAGGGAAGAAAAGAAGTGCAAGTGGAGAAAAGAAGGGCGAGTGAAGAAAAGTAGGGGGAGTATTGAGATTGGGCCTTACTCTCATAAAAGGATCAGTACCAACAGTACGGACCCGGCAACTGCACACGAGTCAGCGGTAAGTGACATTATTTTTTTATGTTATTTAGGGTGCGTCCCAATACTCCCCCTCGCCCTCCTTTTCTTCCCTAACCCTAACTTTTGCGCGTTCCCGTGAAGGTAGTGGTGTCCCAATTCCTCTTTTCACCTATGGGGAGGGGGCATAACGAGGGCTAGGGGCTGAGAATAGCCCCTTCAAATCGAGGGATTTCAGATGCTGACTTGGCGAGCGAGGGGGTATGAAAATCTCCCAGAATGCTTTTTGGTCGTCATTTGCGGACTGAATCAAAAAAAAAAACATGGAGGACATTTCCTGTTTTTTTGGGAATAAAATCAATATTTTGAGTTAGTTTCTGCATAAAAATGCGTTTTGATTACATTTCCTTTTGCAAACCGATATTTTACTTTCATAATATTCACTCAGTGAATGTACATAATCCCTTTTTTGTCCGTTGTTCGCTAAGATCGCGCCGGAATATGGTTACGTAACCTACGTAAGCGACGCCGTAGGTTACGTAAGCTACGCCGTAGGCTGCGTCTATTTAAAGCTCGCCGACCGAGGAAAAGGAAAAAGGAAAAGTTTTTTTTGAGTCAAATGGCGACCCGCAAAGAGCAGGAGGATATTGAAAAGAAAACGCACAAATGTTAGTATAATGTCCCATGGAATTTAAAAAAAAAGTTTTGTAATCACAGTGCTTTTGTATGTTTGTATGAACAGTACATAGAAATACCGGGTAGATAACATTGCCGTGTCCTGTTAACTACTCGTTAACTCTCATACTTTCTACAAATGTGTTGGATATTTCACATTACTATAAGGCAGCAACGTTATTTGGGGGGGGTTACGAAGTAATAACGTTGCTTGCTGCCTTGTTATCATAGTTCAAACGTTTGTTGTTTGTTTGTTTTTTTTACGAGGACGTTTGTGCATTGCAGTAATCACATTTCATTCCAGGGACTCCGGATCAGGTCCGACACCTAATAAGCTTTAGGACTAACAACGAGGAGAATTTTACTAAGAAGAAATATGCTGCTAAACCGCTGTGGGAGTGAGTGATCTACCTATCTGCTTGCAGAATATCTGTGATGGGGTCCTTAACCATGGTATAACTACTATTCATCACTGAAAATCTTAAAAAAAAATATAAGGTAAGCAATGGTTATGGTAAGTAATATTATCTGCTGAAGAGATGATGCTTAACAAAAAAAATCCATGTAAAGTATTTATTAATAATCTTCTGTAAATTGTGTGTGTGTGTGTGTGTGTGTGTGTGTGTGTGTGTGTGTGTGTGTGTGTGTGTGTGTGTGTGTGTGTGTGTGTGTGTGTGTGTGTGTGTGTGTGTGTGTGTGTGTGTGTGTGTGTGCGCTCCGAGACAGACAGTGGGGAGGCCACAGCAGCCTCATGGCCTTTCTACAAAGAGATGCATGAGGTTTTGGGTCCAGACCTTCAATCCAGCCTCCATGTTTGTTGGCCTCTTATGAAGATCCCACGCACTGGTAAGTTTAGCAGTAAAAAAGCACAATCTTATTCCCCAGTCCTTCTTCCTATAGCTAGTTTGTGCCACGACCGGTGGTTCTCCTGATTGTGAGTAATAAAACACTACAGTACCTGAAGATCTAACTGTTATTTTCTTTTCAGAACATAATCGACCCTCCATCCTCACCGGTGTCCTCTCTGACAAATTCAGAGGAAAGCACAGAGGTAATTTTTATTTATACAGTGATAATGAACCTGGTATGATGTTGTGGGTGTGTATGATAGTCCAGTCATGTGTGTAATCAACATGTGTATCCATCTTTTTTATCTCAGAACACTTTTGAAGACGCCAGCACATCGGCCTCAAGCTCTGCCTCACCAGCTGGAAGAGGAAGCTGGAAGCTTCAGGCATCAGGTCCACTTTCCCCCCGATCCCCCCAAAAAAAGAAACTCTCTATGCGGGACTTCCTTCAAGCTGAGGCCGCCAAAGAAGACAGAAAATGTCAAAAGAATGAAGAACACATGGACAGGTTCAGCTTTTAGAGAAAATGGTGGACCAGACACCTCATCAGCAGTAGCAGCACATACACTGCAAACTTTTTTTTTTGTAAATATTTCTTTGCAAATTTTTTTATATGGAACAGCACCTTTCTTTGTTTTGCGTGCAATGTTTACTTTTTTTCTTTTTAAAAATTGTACTTGAATATAGAAAATAAAGCCTTTTTTACTGCAGATTCTCTCACTATCCTTATTTTACTATTGATCTCGTTGTACAGTTTATAATTTGAGACATTACCTTACTTTGAGAAACCCCAGAAAAGAAAACTGTTGTGTAACAAGTTTTATTAGACAATTTAAAAGTATTTCCAAGTGAGTAAAACCACACAAGTACAAAACTATTTACACATATGCACGATATGAGCAAAACCCACATAACCGAGCATTAATTTCAGCAAATTTCTTAACAGGCATTATTTGGATAAACTGAGCCCCGGTTGCGGATCTTAAGGTTACCTTTATGCCTGAAAAAATATTAAAACTTAATAAAGTGCCATATTAACAGCGCTACAGCTGAAATTAAAACAGCTTTTGGCTCTCAGCTTCCTGATCAGGTTAGGGATGAAAACGAGGGGTAGGGGGAGAATTGGGACAGGCACCTGGGCCAAGTGCCCTAGATTTCAAGTGCCCTAAAATCTCCCCCTTCTTTTTTAGGGCTTAGGGAAGAAAAGAAGTGCGAGTGGAGAAAAGAAGGGCGAGTGAAGTTGAATTGGGATTGGGCCTTATATTTGTCTACAAGTATGATTTTTGCATGGGGTAAGTATTTAGCTCAGCTCCGGATAACCGGGGCCACTCACCGGACCGGACCGGTGAGCAGCTCCGGTGGCTCCAGTGTTCCCTAACGGAGCCACTCACTCGTTAGGTAACACCGGAGCTACTCACCGGACCGGAACGGAGTGTTAGGTAACACCGGATCTCTATTAGTAATACATCTTTCTTCTGTTTATGGTTTCAGATCTTCCAAGCACCTGAAGCTGTTCAACGACACCTTCAGAAGACGCACGGTCCTTCCTTGAGCCAGCAATAGTGCATACATGTTATTTATATACAACTTATGTTATTTTATTTTTTTAACAATAAAGTTGTCATTTGTGAACATTCAGTGTTGTGATTTCTTTACAGTTAACGATTCATTTACAGTTAATGATTCATTTGTCTTGTAACATAAGAAATGAAATGATGAGGAATCGGAGTAAATAACTGTGGTGTACCTGTTTAGAATTCAATTAAATCTTCCTGTGTGAAGACGAGGTGACCCGGTTCCCTCTTCAGGGAACTAAAGGCTGATTTATGGTTCCGCGTTACCCCAACGCAGAGCCTACGGCGTAGGGTACGCATCGATTAAACGCAGAACCGTAATTCAGGCTTTAAGATCCCAGGGAGTCGTTTACACCGTGTCATAACTGCATGAGAGCGTCCGACTATGGCGTCGAGCTGCGTGACATCGGACGCTCTCTGTCCACACTGAAACCGTTAAACTCGCGGCCAGTTAGGACAGTCCAATACAAAAAAAATAAAGCAATGGAAGCTTGCTCGCTCGCATGGAACACGCTTTGTGTACGCAGCCAGCTCTTCTCCCCGGAGCGAGGCTTTGTTTCCTCCCCTGCTACACGTCATTCAGGCAGCCAATCAGCACAGAGCCTCATTATCATAGCCTCCCCTCCCCTTAGAATCACTCACAGAGAAGAAGGTTAGAAGCGGTAAAACTAGAGACATGGCCCACAGGCTGAATTTCTGTTTTATGTAGAAAAAACAAGCTTTAGATTGTTTTTAAGACATTCAAGGCATGTTTAAAATATACATTAAATTCCATAATAGGTCCCCTTTAAATAAATCACTGTTCTTTGGAACTTCTGCCTCCTCGTCTCCTACATCTGGGTCCTATAGCCAGCCACACTCTGACAAAAATGTTCAGAGAATGCTCAGTAGAAGAAAAAAAAAAACACACCATGGACACATCTTATAGTCTTGTGGCTGCATCATGGTTGTGTACTGCTTAGCTTCACTCCCAGTTGTCTCGGATTTTGCTACATGTGTTAACATTTTTATCTTGGCCAACCACTGTGAGAAAATACCAAGTTTGACAAAGAGCAGCATTTCCAGCTTGTATTGCTCCAATCCATTACAGCCTATCCAATCATGAAGCAATTAGGCAGAGTATCCAGTAATTGACATCACTCTGACTGGATTCTGCGACTCCAGTAATCCATTAGTGACCAATTATAATAGTTTTAAGTATAGGTTCAAATCTAATCTTCTCTCTGAGCACATGCAGAACTCGTGTAAATGCAGAGCGCACATGAACGTAGTTGTGTTCAGACTATACATCAAGAAATTATACAGTCTGTTATTTTCACAATATTGAAAAAGCACTTTCTTGAAAACATAATATATTACATTACACATATCACACAATTATCCCCAATGACTGGCATTTTACATATTTAAGTTTAAGTTTATGTTTCTTTAATGATGTGTTAAAAGCAAAATAGTAGATATAGAGTTAAGTTTGTTTTTGCCTTCATGGAGGCATGTCACTCTCTCCATCAAGAATGATTCCTGATTTAAAAAAAAAAAAAAAAGCTATTATAAACGGAAAGCAGTTTCCTGCGGCAGAGTTTACTTTGGAACATCTCCCCTCTAATTCCAGTAATGCTTTGTTGATGTAGAGAAATGTGTGTGTGTTGTTTTTTCGTGTGTGTGTGTTGTTTTTTCATCCAACTTCAGATTAAAATATTTTTTTCTTCACATCTTGAATGCAGGAGACACGGTATACTGTATACCTCTTTCCAGGCCCGTGCCTCCTGTCCCAGCATGCATCTTTACATAGTATTCATAATTTCCTTAAGTGGTGGCCCTATTGGGGGGATTTATGCTAATTAATTAGCAGCTGGAACCAATTTGCCATTGCTTTTCAATCATGACTGTGCACACGTTCCTACGATAAAATCTCAGTTTTATGTTGTGTTCATGAATTCAGTGTACGTCTTTAGTAAGAAGGGGATTTATGTGCAAATCTACTTGGGCAAATAACTTTCTAATGTACATTTAAACCAGACGATTTGTGATGAATAATCTCTCACAGAAAAAGATGTGCTGTAATGCTGTAAAAAAAAATGGCAGGATGCATCTTGTCCATCACCTTAATTCTGACAGGAGTGTGAGTGAGAATTACACACAACTATGGAAGTAGATTTGTTTCTTAATTATTCAATCAAAAAAAAGATTGCTTCAATCAAAAAGATATTTTCAATTAAAAAAATGTCACTTCAATCAAAAAAAAAATATTTCAATCAAAGAAAAAAAGTGTTTGAATGCAAAAAAAATATTTGAGACTCAAAAAAATGCATTTGAACACTGTTTGTCTTTGATTGGAAATGTTTTCTTTGATAGAAGTTTTTTTTGTTTGAAGCAACTTTTTTTATTGAAGTAGTGTTTTGTGTTTGGGCCATATTATGGGTAGGACATTTGTGTGTTTATCATTTAATCAACAAAGAAGTTGCTTCAAAAAGAAAAAAATATTTTCAATAAAAAAAAAATCACTTCAATAAAAAAAAACTTTTTCAATCAAAGGAAAAAAGTGTTTGAATGCAAAAAAATATTTGACACCCAAAAAATTGCATTTGAACACTTTTTTTTTGATTTGAAGTGATTTTTTTTTTTTTATTGAATCATTTTGACACAAACACCCCGCAGTGGGCGGATGCTTCCCCATTGGGAAGTTAATTTTTTTTAAATTGAAAATATATTTTTTGATTGAAGCAATCTTTTTTTTTATTGAATAATTAAGAAACAAATCTTCTTCCATAGTTATGTGCAATTCTCACTCACACTCCCGTCAGAATTAAGGTGATGGACAAGATGCATCCTGATGGACAAGATGCACATACACAACCATGTCCAGTATCCTATTCAAATGAAGACTTGAAACATCTTTGCGGGACACATTTTCCCAAACATACTGTATTGTTTGTTCATGTATAAGAAAGCACGTAGAAGACTGGTGTGAATGCAGAAAACCACAGTCTAAAAGAGCCTAATCAGTAAGTTGAAACATGTAACCAAAAGTAATATGTATTTTTAGTCAAAATGCGGATTAGCTATCGTACATTTTCCAATTCTGATGCAGAGTGAGAATTTGCATTCTTGAGGAAACTCACTGCCTTCTTTAAAATAGTCTAGCTGAGTCTGCTAAATCTCTCCCTTTACCAACTGCTGAGGTCACATAATGAAGTACTTTAAAAACAGCAACTTCATTATAATCCATTACAAAGGGCTGAATGAAAGCAAAAAAGACATCTGTTGAACAAGCTGTGTCAAAGCTGCTTTGAAATTTGCTTTATGAATATTATAAAAGCCCCTAGCCTTGGCCCAGTGCCTGGGTGAAGTCAAAATACAGCTTAACTGTGAAGTCTGTGACAAAACATGTGAATAGGATGAATAATAATTGACACTGATGGTGCTGGTTCCAAAGTATGTCAGGCTTCAAGAAACTTCAGTCCAAATACTAGCAAGTTCTCACATAAAATGCTTAAAATGATTATTTCATTTTTTTTAACTAGGTTTTTATGATATTATTAGCTATATTCATTCCTTATAATCAGTCACTCATTAGGACTTTGAAAATTATTCAGTAGTTAGATATAGGCTACAATAGTTTTCAATTTTACATGTCTGTTCGGTCGAATTTCAAAAGTCATTCTCCAGATCCACCATCTGTTCCAAAATTATCCATCATCATAAACATCAAAACCGTGACAATATAAGGCCCAATTCAAGCCTTTAGGCAAAGCAAGGCAAGGCATGTTTATTTGTATTGCACATTTCACTAACGAGGCAATTCAAGGTGCTTAGAGGGATAATTCCCAGCTGGGTGCCATCATGGCATCATGGCATGGTGGCCACCACCAACTCTTGTGATAGTTTCTTACCACTAGCAGCCTCATATATGTCTGTTTTTTCCTCTCACTCTCTATTTGAGAATCTGCTCCTGTTGGCGTTGCACGTTCTCTTGATTTATGCCAGTTTTAAATCATGTGCTCTTTAAGCAAGTCCTCTCCCACTCTCAAACATTCCCTGCAGACACTCTGTCTCCCATCCAGTCTAATAGTCTCAGCCGTTTTTTTCCTTGTCTTGCCCTTCAGTATCATTCATCATAACCTTCAAGAAATTATAAATCATAAATCTCTTTCAAACCGTCTACCAACCTTGTATCTGTCTGGGGATTTCGTATTTAGAGCTGCTGGAAGAGAGCAATCTGATGCTGCTCATGAAGTCCACAGAATCAATCCATTAAGCCAAAATATCAAGCTCAGATAACACAAACAAATGTCCCAGCGTTTTTACCAAAGTAATTCAACCAAAAACAAACAAAAAAACATAAAAAGAAAATAATTCAACCATTCATAATCAGCTGTCTCATGTATGTGAACAAGTCTTTGCCATAACCACCTTTAATCATGGCCTATTCCTCTAACAAATCAGAATTGTGTGGCTGATCAAGCTGTGGTTTTCAGGGTGCCTGCAGCAGACTTAAATCATCCACTTTCTTTAACCGCTGAAATGACTAATAATGAGTTAGCCTGTTGTTAGGATCCCCAGTCTCTGAATGCCTTAATTTGCTCGAAGAAGCCTCCAGTCCTCATTCAGTTCAATTTCTCTGAGCATTAAACAATCTAACCTTGGTGTGAACCCTTGAAAAAATGAAACATATGAAGATTGACAGCTGTCTTGAATGTTTTCAACATTTCAGACTGTCAAGTGATGGACTGCAAATAATCCAAAAATACCTTTAGTATCCTTCATGGGTAGCGACAGATGCTTCTCTAAGATCATTAGTGATATCTTTCCTCTTTGGCATTATGTTAAAACACATCTGAATACTCCAGACCAGCAAACTACCAAAATGTCTGCTTTGTAGAGGTGATGACACTGCAAGTGCGTTTTATTAGCAGGATCTGATTAGCAGCTTTCCAGTGTCCTCTTAGGCTTTTTATTAGAAAAATCAAAGTTGTCTTAATTTGCTCAAACAGTGGGAAATGAATCTTGTTTTTTAAAGACAGAAAACATATTTAAAGGGGACCTATTATGGCATCTAATACCTATTTTAAACAGGCCTTGAATGTCTTAAAAACAAGCTTTTGATTGTTTTTGCTAAATAAATTAGAAATTCAGCCTCTAAACCATGTCTTTATCTTCCCATTCTCTAACCTCATTATCTATGCGGGATTCTGAGTGGGCGGGGCTATGATAATGAGGCTCTGTGCTGATTGGCTGCCTGAATGACGCAATACACCGCTACGAAAAAATGGCAGAATCTCCGGTCAGCGGAGTTAGTTGTGGGCGTGGTTTCACGCAACGGAGGCCAACCGATGCAAATTGCATTTTGGTTACGTAATGACGGGAGCAGAATCTGAACAGCTCGTAGAAGCCACATCACACTGGATGGATCATCCGGGCGGCTGTACAGACACTGCAGAATTTGGTTGCTTTCCTCCTTCTCTGAGTTGGCAGGCTGAGGAGAGACCACTTTATATATGTTAAAGCAAGAGAAAACCTGTTTTTCATAATAGGTCCCCTTTAAAATGAGACTGCAAAACCTTTTGGCTGACAGTTTGGAGATTTAGAGTTGGGAGAACTGCATGGAGAAATAAGACGACATCGATCAGTGTGTATACTCATTTATATCTAACAGCTTGGTCCCTACAGACTCCTCAGAATGACAGGTTGTCAGCACCAAGGTAAACCAGAATTATGGGCTGGAGGGGGCGAACAATATTGCAGAAATTTTGCATCAAATCAGGGCATGCACAAGTATAAAGTCATACTGACAAGGAGGAACTCCTAATCTTTTTAAAGTCATGTCTTCTTACACAAAAAAGAACTGATCACAGCCTTTGCAAACAGCTTTACTGACAGTGGCTGTCAGTAAAGCTGGGAGACGCTGTAGACATTAATTGCTGAACACGTGAGTGGAATACATCTGCTGGAAAGCCAATAAAATGGTCCATATTTCTTTCTTTTTTTAAGTATTAAAAGGGATGGTGTTTAGAAGTCAGGGTGACAAAGTGGCTTAACAAACTATAAAATTAGATAACAAGAAAAAGAAAGCAGAGGAAAGACACAAACAGCCTCAAGAATGAAAGCATATCCAGGCAGTAAAAAAAATAAAAGTGAATTAAATTTAATAAAACAAAGTCAAATAAAATCACCAGTGACACAGTGATCCATCCACCATGCTTCTGGATGCTAAGTAGGAAGCTAGTATGATTATAAACCATCACATCTAGGGACTTGACTAATATTTCTCCCAGGGGACAACCTTAAAAGCAATTACAACAAGAAGAGGCGATGTCACTATGAGTGGAGCATAAGCTCCCCCTCCTTTACAAGAATGTATCAAGAGTCAAGACAATATCAGAAGGGCCATCCAGGGCAGAGATGATTGTGCTGTATCTTCTAGGAAAAGTACCTTTGGTCAATCCACATTTTCTTTTCAAGCATCTCAAATGTGGAACTTCATACCAGGTGCTTTACGTGAACTATCAACTGTCACTGTCACCGTCTTGCTTTTTTTCGATAAATACATAATAATTTTTAGTAAGACTGTTGTTATTTAGAGTAGTGTTCAGCAGATCTCAGTGGTAAAGAGTTCAACAACAGAACGAGAACTGGAGTTATGCCCATGAACTACAGCAACATGTTGGCATGGCATCATATACTGTAGTCTATAGTGGTCCACAACAAGTGGGAAGCACGACTTTCTACGATGATTAGGTTAGTTTATCATTTTGCAATGGGTTGCAGTTGATAGTCCCACACGGCGCTCAGAGTGAGAGGCCAGCTGTCACGTAGACATGAAAATCGAACAATCCCTGGTGCTGTAATCGCACTGATGCGGACCAGAGCTGGAAATGATTAATACCCACAATATTGCTGAGTCATTTGACGGATAGCCAATGAACACATTCCCATCACCCTCAAAATTCAGATCATTACAGGTCTTTTTGATCAGTGGGGAAAGAGCTTGAGAGTGAACTGTTGGCTATGAAGTATGAATGTACAATATGAGGTTTTTTAAAGTGCCGGATATGAGTCTGTACAAAAGGGACTTAGGATGTGCGTTAATGTAATGCATAAGGTCAGGATTGGAATCTTTACGTTAATGTAACGTAGAGTAGGATGGGGGGGCAGTCCGTGGTAGACGGGGGAGAGGGGGGACCTGGGCCTTTTTGATGAGGACAGCTGCAGACGGGAAAAAACTGTTTTTGTGGCGTGAGGTTTTGGTCCTGTGGACCGCAGCCTCCTACCAGAGGGAAGAGTCTGGAACAGTTTGTGTCCGGGGTGGGAGGGGTCTGCTGCAATCTTTCCTGCACGCTTCAGGGTCCTGGAGGCGTGCAGGTCCTGGAGAGATGGAAGACTGCAGCCAATCACCTTCTCTGCAGAGTGGATGATACGCTGCAGCTGCTCCTGTCCTTTACAGTGGCAGCAGCTACCAGACGGTGATGGAGGAGGTAAGGATGGACTCAATGATGGCCGTGTAGAACTGCACCATCATTGTCTTTGGCAGGTTGAATTTCTTCAGCTGCCGCAGGAAGTACATCCTCTGCTGTGCTTTTTTGGTGAGGGAGGTGATGTTCAGCTCCCACTTGAGGTCCTGGGATATGATGGTCCCCAGGAAGCGGTAGGACTCCACCGTGTCTGCTGGGGAGTCACACAGGGTGAAGGGGGCCGGTGGGGCTGCGTTCCTCCTGTAGTCCACTATCATCTCCACTGTCTTTAGAGCGTTGAGCTCTAGGTTGTTCTGACCGCACCACGTCATCAGCTGGTCCACCTCCCACCTGTAGGCGGACTCATCACCATCAGAGATGAGTCCAATGAGGGTGGTGTCGTCTGCAAACTTCAGGAGCTTGACAGACTGATGACTGGAGGTGCAGCTGTTTGTGTACAGGGAGAAGAGTAGAGGAGAGAGAACGCAGCCTTGAGGGGATCCGGTGCTGATGGTCAGAGGGTCAGAGACATGTTTCCCCAGCTTCACTCACTGCTTCCTGTCAGACAGGAAGTCAGTGATCCACCTGCAGGTGGAGTCAGGCACGTTCAGCTGGGAGAGCTTGTCCTGGAGCAGAGATGGGATGATGGTGTTGAAAGCAGAGCTGAAGTCCACGAACAGGATCCTGGCGTAGGTTCCTGTGGAGTCCAGGTGCTGGAGTATGAAGTGCAGGGCCATGTTCACAGCATCGTCTACAGACCTGTTGGCTCTGTAGGCGAACTGCAGGGGATCCAGTAGTGGGTCGGTGATTTTCTTCTTTAGCTCCACCCATGACCACTACCCAGCTGCCCAAACTGCTGTGACTGATATTCCTGTAAGAATTATACATTATGAGCAGCGTGGCAGTGTGCAGAACTGCTGCAGGTCATCTGCCTGGTCTTGCAGAGATTATTATGCATGCAGCCTCCCACATCGCTATAGCTTTCACTCGTTTGCTGTCATGTATGGGGGATTGATAGTCTAGTGGTGAGTCTGGAGGACTCAGGTTCAAGCCCCAGAATGGCCCCTGAGCAACGCCCTTAACCCTAATTGCTCCCTGTGTGTTTGTTCTCTCAGATGTAAGTCGCTTTGGATAAAAGCGTCTGCTAAATGACAGTATTACTATTATTATGTTTGTGTCGTTGAGGTGGTGTAGCTTGATGGAAACATCACCAGAAGTCCACTGTGCTCTGTGAGACGAACAGTAAAGAGTGGACACGCTTCCAAAGATCCTTTGTTGAACTCCGTCAAGGACGTGATGGGTGAACTCACCAACCAGGTTGTTTCCAAGAAATGCTCACTTCAAATATAAGTAACAGTAAATGTGATATAATTATGTATGAGATGATTTGAAAAATTACAAAGCATTAAAAAAGAAAAAAACATTTCTATATTAGGTTTTAATGCTCACAGTTTAATGTTACAACTTAATTAACTAAATTACAATGAAAACTATAAAAGTTAAACTGAATGCATTCCCATGATATACAATATTCAAACAACGGTAATAAGCAGGTGCATACGTCTTTATAGCTTAGCTATTCAGCGATAATTCAAAAGACACTTTCAAAAGTTTCAGTTTTGCTGATGATGATTTAGAGGAAGGAGTCAGCTGCATCAACAAGTTTGTGAGGTGAAAACAAATTATAAAGCTGATGTATGGCATGTTGGGTTTGGCCTTCGCAAAACATTATGTAACTGTCCAACACGCACATCTGTCTGTAGCGGTGTCCACCCAGAGTCAAGATCAGGATCAAGATAATCCAGACAGTGAACTGGAACAAGACTTTAAAGCAATTGACTGAAATATTTAGAAAAGAAAACAGAGATTACTTCCTCTTATCTTACTGTGCTTTGATCTATTTGGTCTATTTTCTTGGGTTGATGAAGGGCAACCATCAAAAAGACTTTGATTAATACAGAAATGAGTGTCAGGTGAAAGGTAAATGAAGATCTACTCATGTCTTCCTTTTATTTTGTTCAGATCACTGAATTTCAAAGTCATTTCAATCAACCTTTCTCATTTCACCTTCCCACCCCTTTATGTTAACACGAACCCTGTCCAATATCTCTCTAATTATCTTCTCCTGCTCGAGTTATGATTCAGAAAGATGGGACTTGAGGCGCATTGTAATGCAGCAGTTAAACGGAAAAGTGTCTCACCAAACTGACTAATTGGATGGGTTCCATACGCCATATATCTTTGGTGTGTACACAGGACATGTCATATCATTTATTATTAAGTTTCTTTGATTTACACACTATTCGTGCATCAGACAACAAGAGTACCTCAGTTTGATTTAGTCAGTCTATAGTAAATAAATTTGTACTATAGATGCTCTTCTCTTTGGCCTTACTATCATCTGTAAAGATATTTCACTAAATGCATCACAGTAAAGAACAATGTGCTGACCACTGTAAACCACTGTATTTACAGTTTGTCCACTGGTGGTGATTTGACAGATTGTGTGCTATTTTTATACACCAAAGACGTCCTAAATGTCACTTTGTGAATTTTCCTTAGAACAAGGGTTCAATTAAACTAAATTGATTTTTTCCTTTTTTAATATCATGTTCAGATTTAGTTTGCTGCTGTCACAATGTCGTCTAACAGGTTGAAACCAGTGGTGTCTGCTGGAAGACGCAGAGAATGAAGCGTAGTTGTCTGTCTGAGAAATTTGGGGGGATGTTTCTCCAAGTATGGCCCTAAAGTACAAAATTAACAATAAACAAGCTTTATATAATCCGTTTTTTTAGCCTCATCCAACAGTATATTTCTGAGGAAAACGTTTTCTTATAGTTTTTGTTTCTTTTAAAATGAAGATTTTGACATAGAAAATGTAAGAAGAGCTCATGAAACATTGGGTTTCTGTTAGCTTAGCAGCTGCAAACCAAAAAAAATTCTATTGAGCACTATTGAGACTTGAGGTATAGATTTGATGTGTTTCGAGTAATTATAATTGTGATCGGTTTTTCAACAGTTTACTCTCAGTTTGTCTATACACACCAAGGCACAGGCCTTAGCAGAAGCACAGAACCATCCACACAGTTTTTTTGCTTTTTGCATGTGTTTGCAATTTTTTTCTTTAAGGAATGTTTACCAGCCCCCTTGTTTGAGATGGATAGCTTGAATTAAAAAAAAAAAAAGAAAAGAAAAGATAAGAAGATTGATATCACTGTTAAATCTGCACACTGAAATGAAGCCACATCTGGGAGACCGCTTATTAAATTTCCCAGTCTGTAAAAACTTACTGGCTCTCCACAAAGACTTCTTTATAATGCCAGTGGACATAGTTGAAAGGTCATAAACCATCTTGGTTCATCTGTATGTAAATTAAATAGATAAATAAAAACTGACAGTACGACAGAATTTGCTGGTTTATTTACGTTTTTAAACTGGGGGACAGAGCCTTGATAGCTGCTATACTTTCTTTTTTTTCACGAAACTAAGCTACAAATCATTTGGATATAGCTTCATATTAGCAATCACTCACAAGAACTTCATCTTTCTAATTTTTGCAAGAAACAAAACATATCTGAATAGGCAGCTGTTTGACAGTAAACTTTACTGGAGGCGCCCCGCCATCTTTCACCTACTTTGATTCCTCCCATTAAAGGTATAGTCTGTGATCGTATTCAAAAACATTTATTGTTATACTGGGTGAAATGGTCCTTCCATCCTGAGAGTAGCCAGTGAATAATGTGTTCAGAAAAAGGAAAGAAAAAAATCCGACCTCTCTGACAGTTTTAATCCTGTAAAAACTCTGACCAATCTGTTATTTGCGCACCGAATGAAACGGATTGGTGAGAGGACCAGAGGATTGGCAGGGGGGAAAGAACCAATCAGATGCCTACATTTTAAGTCCCGCCCACGCCTCCCTCTGTCCCATGCGCGCGCTCGTCTCTCTGCTTCCAGCCTGCCTCCAGCCCCCGTGTCCGCTTCCCAAGGGTCCTCCTCGGCTCAGAGTGTCCCAGTGTAACCCCCACCCCTGCCCCCCCCCCCCCCCCCCCCCCTAAAACTGGCCTCGCTTACAGGTGAATGAGACATGGGGTAGTTTTGTTGAAAATGTGCTGTCCAAAATGTCCTGGAAAACTCGACTCCTGCGCGTTCCCCAAAGTTTGTGGGGGCGTGGCTTTGGACGGAGCGCTGACGGGAGGGGAAGGAGGGGGTGGGGCTTAGAGGAGGTGCCACTTTCAAATCTTGCTAGCTCTCCAAAATCAGGAACTATACCTTTAAATGAGTGTTACAATTAGTAGCTGTTTCAAACTATTAGGGAGCACAATACCATCATGGAGGGGGTCATTGTTTCATTTTCAAATTAATATCGTTGATAGTTGCATAACTGGATCCCATAAGTGACATACATGCAGCATTTCACACTTTAATGTGTTATTCCTCCCGCAAGCTCCTCAGTGGCAAGGCACCGGGGGTGGATGCAGAGCCGGATTAAATAAATGGACTACACTAGGCAGACTGATTTTTGGGCTCCCCTCCATCGATGTTATTTATGAAACCTTAAACTTACCAAAGTTACTAATAAAACTTGACTTCAAGTCATGTGTTGTATATTAAACAGTCTATCAGACTATTTTTAGATTTTTATTATTTATACGTTATTACAACGCTCTATTAAATGCTATTAAATTATCCTTATCTTATCGATTGTGAGTATTTTGCAGAAAATCTTAATTAAATGTGTTGATTAAATTGATTAGTTAAATAAGAAGTCAAATCTACAAAGACCAATAAAATTTGCAGTAAGACAAAGTGTGCTGTAGTATGTAAGTCTGTATGTGTATGTGTATGTATGTGTATGCGTATGCAGCGCCGTCTGGGAGATTTGCGAGGCCCTGTGGGAAATGGCCAGGGGGGCCCTCGCGCGTGAGCGTAGCGAGCGTGCGCGAACTTTTTGGGTTTTTCGGGTCGGATCGGGTGTCTATATGCGCAATTTTAACTCTCCAATTAGCAAAATACTGGATACCTTCCCCTGCCTCATCGTCATCTGGGCTTGCCTCGACGCGGGGCCCCACGGCTGCTTGAGACCCGGTTGGATCGGTGATTTTTGTAACAAATTTATCAAACGTGCCTTTCAGAGAGGCATTAAACTCTTCCATTTTCTTTCGTTTTTTTCTTTTTTCATCCCCTGATGGAAATTTCCTGAATCTGTCTCGTTCTCTCGACATTGTGTGACAGTTTGTTCCAACTCCACCCGTCTGGATCAGAGCACCTTGTGTCTGCACTTGGTCTGACGCAGTTGTATTGAACAACAGACACGCGCAGCTGCGCAGCGACATCAATCAGCAAGCACATCATTGCACATATATTTATTGATATGCACAGACTAGTACACATTTAGGTCTGTAATGGAACGTGACTGTTGATATTTATAAGGGAAAAAAGGAAAATTGGGGGAAAAAAAAAAACGCCCATAGGGCCAAGCCCCTTGGGGCGCGAGGCCCCCGTGCGGTCGCACGGTTCGCACACCCCTTGCGGCGGCCCTGTGCGTATGTATGCGTATATATATATGTATGTATACTAAATATAGTAATAATGCACATATATATATGCCTTAGGTTTTTACCGGCATGTTATCAACCATTAATATGTGTGCAGACAAAAAAAAAAAAAAAAAATTTTTTTTTTTTTTTTTTTTTTTGTCCCTCTGTCTGGGCCCCCCCCTGTCAATCGGGCCCTAGGCACATGTCTAGTTTGCCTTTGCGTTAATCCGGCTCTGGGTGGATGAGATCCGCCCTGAGTACCTCAAGTCTCTGGATGTTGCGGGGCTGTCGTGACTGACACGCCTCTGCAGCATCGCGTGGCAGTCGGGGACAGTGCCTCTGGACTGGCAGACCGGGGTGGTGGTCCCTCTCTTCAAAAAAGGGGACCGGAGGGTGTGTTCCAACTACCGGGGAATCACACTCCTCAGCCTCCCGGGGAAAGTCTATTCCAGGGTGCTGGAGAGGAGAATTCGGCCGATAGTCGAACCTCGGATTCAAGAGGAACAATGCGGTTTTCGCCCTGGCCGTGGAACGCTGGACCAGCTCTACACCCTCCGCAGGGTGCTCGAGGCCGCATGGGAGTTTGCCCAACCAGTCTACATGTGTTTTGTGGACTTGGAGAAGGCTTTCAACCGTGTCCCAGGTGGCATCCTGTGGGGGGTGCTCCGAGAGTATGGGGTCGGAGGCCCTCTGCTGAGGGCTGTACGGTCCCTGTATGACCGGAGCAGGAGCTTGGTTCGCATTGCCGGCAGTAAGTCAGACCTGTTCCCGGTGCGTGTTGGACTCCGGCAGGGCTGCCCTTTGTCACTGGTTCTGTTCATTATTTTTATGGACAGAATTTCTAGGCGCAGCCAAGTGCCGGAGGGGGTACGGTTCGGGAGCCACTTGATTTCATCTCTGCTCTTTGCAGATGATGTGGTCTTGTTGGCTCCCTCGAGCCGGGACCTTCAGCATGCACTGGGGCGGTTTGCAGCCGAGTGTGAAGCAGCTGGGATGAGAATCAGCACCTCTAAGTCTGAGGCCATGGTTCTCGACCGGAAAAAGATGGCTTGCACCCTCCAGGTCGGGGGAGAGTTCCTGCCTCAGGTGGAGGAGTTTAAGTATCTTGGGGTCTTGTTCACGAGTGAGGGGAGAACGGAGCGCGAGATCGACAGGCGGATCGGTGCGGTGGCCGCAGTAATGCGGTCATTGTATCGGTCCGTCGTGGTGAAGAAGGAGCTGAGCCGAAAGGCAAGGCTCTCGATTTACCGGTCGATCTACGTTCCCACCCTCACCTATGGTCATGAACTCTGGGTCATGACCGAAAGAACGGGATCCCGGATACAAGCGGCCGAAATGAGTTTCCTCCGCAGGGTGGCGGGGTGCTCCCTTAGAGATAGGGTGAGGAGCTCTGTCACCCGGGAGGAGCTCGGAGTAGAGCCGCTGCTCCTCCACATCGAGAGGAGCCAGCTGAGGTGGCTCGGGCACCTGTATAGGATGCCCCCTGGACGCCTCCCTCGTGAGGTGTTCCGGGCATGTCCCACCGGGAGGAGGCCCAGAGGAAGACCCAGGAGACGCTGGAGTGACTACGTCACTCGGCTGGCCTGGGAACGCCTTGGAGTCCCCCCGGAAGAGCTGGAGGAAGTGTCCGGGGAGAGGGAAGTCTGGGGATCCCTGCTCCGACTGCTGCCCCCGCGACCCGGACTCGGATAATGCGGTGGACAATGGATGGGTGGATGTGTTATTCCTTGTCTCAACAGGTAACTGTATCTCTGACATTTCTGCAGCAACAAATGACAACACTGCAGGGTTTCAGACACCTGTAGAGAATAGATTTCAGGATAGAAAACATTTAAGACTCGGCAAAGAGAGGGAGTCAAAGTGCATATAAGTCATCCTGATCACATTAAGAGTGGTGGACTGATTAAAAAAATACCAAACACACCAACCGCACAGAATATCCATAAGGCATTTGTGTTTGACATCAACCCCGTACCGTCATAAAAACACCAAACGAGGGAAACAGCAGTTGAAAAAATGTTGTTCCATGTTTCACCTCCACAATAAAGTTCAACAGGTACGTAATATCGATGGCATCATTAATCAAAGCTGTTCTATTGGCATATTTGATCCAAAGTCCCTTTTGATTTGTAAGGTATGTGCAGATCTCTTCACTTTCCTCATCATTTCTCAGGGGAACGGGGAACTGTACAGCTAACCAAGAGCACTTTGGATCACGAGAAAAAGATGTAAATAAAACTTCTTTCTTCAAAAACTTGGACTGGTTTATTCGAAATTAATGTCCAGGACTGTCCAAACATTTTCTCTGACACTGTACACAGAAAAAGATGGAGGTGAACTCTTGCAAGTCTAGACATCTACGGGCTCCAGCAGCGTACATGTGGCGGTCGGTGAGCTGACATTTTTCTGTTAATGCTTCAATAGTTTGGCAATTCATGGTGAAACACCCAGGGATAAATAAAATGCTCTTTTCCCAGGAACCAAGCTGAGACACTCGGACTGACTAAAGGCATCCATGTCTTTTCTTCAGCTCGTCCTGACATTTTGATCAATTCCTCTCAGTGTCAACTAGATTAAATGTAAAATGAACACAAACATTATATCTAAGGACATCTGCATGCAACATGTTACATGTAAACATAATGATACAATAAATAAAATAATACACTTTTCTTACTTAGTATATTGAAAAAGTAATATTTTATCCTACTGTTTGATCTTTAATGGAAAATTGAAGTTCAACTTCATTTAACTATTATTCATAACATCAGGAATTCTTTTGGATTTGCCTAAACTCCAAGCAAAATAGATTGATTTATATTGTTTTATAGGCTGATAATTAAGGATATGTGTCAATATCAGCTGCTGGCAGCTGAAAAACGCAGTAACTCCAACACATAACCATCTCTGTAAGGCTGCATGAATTCAGCACAAGCAGCTGCGTTTGTCCTGCTGGGGTCACTATAACTCTTAAAACCTCCAAATATTTCACATAACAAAATAAAATACAGTATCTGCAAATCATAGGGCACTCCTTGAAACTACACAGAGATGATGGTGGCAGAGGGAGGCTTATTTTAAAGGAAAGCAGAAAAGAATTAGCTTTGATGAAATATTCAGATGGAGGTTATTAGCCTTATCAGTTATTATGAACCGCTTTTCTAAATAGCATCTAGTCTAGTGGCCACAGAGGTGGGCCTTGGTCTGGAGGACCCGGGCTCAAGCCCCAGAATGGCAACCAAGACAAACCAGCTTGAACTCCTGCACCCCTTAACCCCAATTGCTCCCCAGGTGTGTTTTCTCTCAGATGTTAGTTGCTTTGGATAAAAGCATCTGCTAAATGACAGTAGTGGTAGTAGAATAATCCATCTTCCTGGGTTATCTCCACCCAACTTCATGTCGGATGAAGTTTTATTTATTTTCTTTTTAAGTGGATAAAGTAATTACGTGGCTAGAGATGGATTTTGCTTCAGTTTCTAACGATGATTAAACTTTCAACAACAACGTTTTTAGCAGGATGCTGGCCTAAAATCCTTTTTTCTTTTTGGGGGGGAGCTAAGCACCTTCAGTTAATGGATTATTATTGATTGTGAGGGTAGTTCAGTCATCAGAATTAATATTTTATTGACAGGAAACAACAGAGTAACCCCAGAGACCAAAGTGAGGCACTTCTCATCCTGATGTGTTCATGAAAGCACGTCCTGTCTGAACCGTGTTGCCCCACTGGAGTTGAAGCAGCAGACTTGTTAGTGACTATCCTCCACGATGAGGCCTCATCTCTAATGAGGTGCAGTAAACTGAGAGCCCAATGAACCACAACTCCCTCACCCTTTCATTTGTCATCTGTCCCTTTTCTTCTGTGATTCTCTTTCTCCCAACATGAAATAGTAGACCAACATGGTGCTGTAATTCTAATAGATCATAGAGTTATAAAATTGTATCCATCTACAGGGACAAATAACGACACTCTTTCCAGCTGTTGTGAGAACTTTCAACATATTAAGTTTCTTGCAAAAACAATTTTATGTTATGACTAAAAACGATAGCCATCTTAAATAAATAAAGATCGTATATGAAGAGACTGCAGGGAAAGTGACACATATTTGCTTGGTTAATGCCCTCGATTATGGGTGCCGGTAATCGCATTTTCGATTAAGGTCTGTTACTGTTAATTTAAACATTCGGTGAGAGGAATGTTATAGCCGGGTGATGACTGGCCTCTGTGTGTGACTCGTGTACGTCTCTTGTAAATCACTCACCCCCCCTTCACTTCACCCTTGATGCTCCCCACTTAAAACTGCCCAGTGGAGCAGAAAGGCCATAAAAAAGATCTTGGAAAAAAAATGCAGCACGTTTTGCAGTTTATGATTATATAACACTTTTGTGGAACAGTATGAAACAGACATTGTAATCTCATGAATTGGCTGTAACAGTTGCGTGTGAGGGTAGTGTTTGTTAGTAGCAGAAAATGCTTGGTCTGGATTCTGAGGCTGGTCTAGTTGCAGGTATTAGTGTAGGTGTAACGGTTGCTCTTGTTGGTTTGCCAGCATCTCTGTGAATGGTTTGGTTATTTGCAGCTGTTGCTGTAGTTGTATTGGCTCTTTTTTTCTCTCTCTGTGAAAAGGTTTTTGATGCCATTGTACCTCATTTTTGTCCATCTATCTGTTATTATCTTTAATCTCATTCTTCCATTCAAAAGCCCAGGGGGACTGGTGATAGTGGTGCACCCTTGACAGGTCACCAATACATCATCGAAACACACACATACAATCAAATTTTACAGTCACCAATCAGCCTGGCACATTCATGTTTTTAGACTGCGATGAAGTCTTAGTATCTATAGAAAACATATAGATTCCCAGCTGAGATTCAAACTGTGAACCTTCAATCTGCGAGGCAGCAGTGTCAACTGTTGCCCCACCAACCGACCTGCTTCACCACCTTTCCAACATGAACAAAGTCGAACAGTTATTATGATCGCATTATTGTGAAGGCACTGGCAAAAATATTAAATCATATCTTATAAGACACAGAAAATATCTGTGGAGCAATGACAGTCTTTTTTCTTTTTTGGGGGGGTTTCAGATCTGTCATTTAACAGGATCAAAAAAATTGAGGGTCTGGAGTCACTGCAGAAGCTTGAATTGCTGGAATTGTCCAACAATAGAATCTCTGCCATTGAGAACATGGATACACTTGAGAACCTCACTCATTTTGCAATTGCAAACAACCTCATCAGTGAGATAAGCAATGTAAGAATACTTTATTGCAAAAAATACATTTGCATTGATGCATTTATATTGCAAGCATCCTTAGACTGTCATGTTTAACTGCGTATAAAATGCATATTGCAGAACTGTCAAACGACTTCATCCAAATCTGATGCATTTCATAGGTGATGTACCTCAGGAGGTTTAAAAAGTTGTACCAAGTGTACTTTTTCGGAAATCCTATCTCTGAGGAAGATGCATACGTAATGTTTATTGTTGCCTTTCTTCCAACCTTGAGGGGCCTAGATAAGATATGTTTTGACAAGAAGACAGTAAGTATACATCATGGTGTATTTTGACACAAACTGAAGCTTGCATCTTGTGTATATGCATTACTTTATACTCCTGTTAAAACAGCATTTTTTTCATCATTTTATTGAAAAGCATGACTTTTCCCAGGTGTATTTTGCTATATTGATCCTGCATACGATAACTGTGCTATATGTGACTGTGCATACACAGAAGGAAAAAGCATGCGCCGACTACAAGTCCACCCTTGACAAGTTGGAACTTGAAGAGCTGCAGAAACAACAAGATGCTGAAGCTCAGATGAGGAAGGAAGCTGAGCTAAAATCACACAAAGTATGTTCGAGCTGATGTTTGTTGATGCACTTCATTAAGCATGCACACATTATGCCTCATTTAATTACTTCTCTTTTGCAGGATGCCTTTGTAGAGTCTTTTAATGGCCCCTGTATGTTTAAGAGCATGTTTGAAGATGACCCAGAAGCAGCAAGATTAAGCTGCATTCCAGGAATGGCTTCTCACCTTCAGGAATATCCCTTTTTCCCCCTAATATTTTTAGTACATGTGGCTGTATTCCTGACATACAGTGCAAACTGTCATACATTTGATCAATGTCGAGATCTGGAGAAGGATTATCATCTCAAAGTTCAACAAACGGCTGTTGCAACTCTGGAAAAAGTAGCCCAGGGAAATCTGGAGGAGGATGAGCCAGATGAGGTGGCAATGGTCCCTTTTTTCCCTTTCCAGACAAACATTTTCATTATTTTATCCCTGCAAAATAT
This sequence comes from Cololabis saira, assembly GCF_033807715.1. Taxonomy (NCBI): domain Eukaryota; kingdom Metazoa; phylum Chordata; class Actinopteri; order Beloniformes; family Belonidae; genus Cololabis; species Cololabis saira. Next base: position 29,979,148 of record NC_084594.1, on the reverse strand, counting down.
GTAACTTGCTGTAGTGTTAGAAAATAAATATGTTCAATCTTTTTTTCTTTATTTTTTCAATGTGCCGCTGCTTAAGGACACAAATGCAGTGATGAGTGCATTGGCCACCAGCCACGATAACCACCTGCTGAAGATCCGTGACTGGGAGACGTGTCCCTCATTAAAGGGGTAGGACTCTAAATTCACTTTGAAAAAAGTACTTGGGTGTGTTTTTAAGTAAATGTGACAACCTTTTTCTTTTCCTCTTTGTGCTTTAATTTTTGGCTTGTCTTCATTGATTATTACAGTTTCAAGAGAAAGAAGTTATTCATGACAAGACGTGCCTAAATATGTAGTAAAATAGATTTAATGCTTTTTGTTCCTCCCTGGTTTCAGTTGTAACAATGTCCATGCTTACACTGAAATTAATCTGACCCCAAATTGTCAGCAAAATGTATCTACCATTTTTATTCAGGTTTTATTCAGTGTTCATTTTTTCATTGTGTAAATGAATGGAAATCTCAAAAACTTAAACTGCTGCCTGTATTTTTATTTTTTGTTTTGTATAGTTCAATATTTGTGAAGCACTGAACTGCTCAATGACCTTGATCTAGTTATTTATAATCAAAAAATATCTTGATTATCTTCAACCGTATAATAAGCTCCACTTTATTTTTGTGTAACGTTATACAGTAGGTGAATGAAAAGCTATATGGACAATGTTCTGCAGAACTCAATTCATAAAATGTTCCGATTATTTGCCATCCCAGAGCCTTGGCAACTGTTTCATTTTGTCATTTGTTAGTTTGCTTACCGTACGCTTTTATTTCCCTCCTGTCATGTTGTCACTGTTGTTGTGTTGAAATAAAAGTGACTACAATTCCCACAATGCTTTTCGTTCAATATTCAACATGAGTCTGGGTCAATCTACTGCACAATTTTCAGGTAACACAATTCAAGCAAGGTGGACCCTCAAATGAAGCATGCAGTATTCCTCATCAGTCCGTGGGCAGGTTATGAATTTGACATGTAATCCCATATACCGGTAGACATTTTTTACGAGTGGAAGATTATATTTCCAAAAACTTCAGTTCAAATGGGGACACCTTGTGGAGTAACAGGACCATTGCAGTTTTGCAGTTAATAAGAAATTCAGTTTTGCAACCATACCACATGCAGAAAATGGGGATGATTGTACAATTAATGCTTTATAGAAATATCTTTGATGTGTTAATTTGGTCTTGGGGCACCCACTTGTTTCGCTGCCAATTTTTCTTTAATATTACACCGACTGAAAGGAAGTTCAGTGGCTGAAAAAGTAACTATATTCAATCTGAAAGTAATGTTGAGGTTGGCGTTGATGTCACGGACCTTTGTAATAACCACCTCATTAGTTACCAACTGAGCCAAATGCCAACTCATTTTCAAGAAATTCTGTTTATACTTTACATCAGCTGATAGACATAGATTATACGGCAAGGTACAAACCAGCCCAAAAATACTGAGTGCTGGCCAAGAACACGAGGAGAAACACAAAAGTCAGTTTTACTTTGAAGCCCACCAGGAAAATCAAAGTTAAACATCAACCAACCTAATCCTTTATCCCACTTTATGAGAACCCCTCTAGAACACTTTTGAGGTTTTCTTTTCTTTTCCTTTTTCTTCTTAACAAATGTTTATATAATCTCTTGAAATAGAATATTAAAAAGTGTTGTCTTTTTGTGACCATGGCTGTGGCAGGAGAGGGAGGGTAATTGCATGAGCTGAAGAAAAGATTAGGAAGGTAAGTGATGTGAGAAGTTGATTGTGTCAGGGGCTCAGCAAAAGGCCTTCTGCATATGACTTATTTTACCTAATTATAAACCAATTTCCAACCTTCCATTTGTATCTAAAATTCTGAAAAAGGTAGTTTAAACCCAGTTATGTGACCGTTTGTATAGAAATGATCTGTTTGAAGTTTTTCAGTCAGGGTTCAGAATGCATCATAGCACAGAAACAGCACTGGTTCGAGTCACGAATGACCTTCTTATGACCTCAGATAAGGGATTAGTGTCCATACTGGTTCTACTGGTCTCTGTGCTGCTTTTGATAGTTTAGATCACAGCATTTTACTGCACAGGTTAGAGCATGCCATGTTGTTGGGATTAAAGGGACGGCTCTACGTTAGATTAAATCATATCTGACAGATTCCAATTTGTTCATGTAAGGTTTCTTCAAAACAGACGAGGGTCTGCTATGGTGCTCCGCAGTTTGATATGTACAAATTTGTAATTTTTTTTATAAAGTGTAAACTGGAATTTACATTTCACTCGGTGAATATCAAAGGATGTCTTCATGGGACCACATTAATTTACTTACACACATCGTTTTGTGCAGAAGACTGCGATCTCAAAGGGTCGTAGTAGTTCCTTGAAGAATGTTACTCAAAGCAGCTAATGCATAATATTAGTCAAAATGCAGATTAGTTATCATACATCTTGTAATTGTGATGCAGAGTGAAATGTAAATTCCAGTTTACACTTTATAAAAAAAATGTACGGCATGCCGATTGGTTTTGATCTGAACATCAAACAGCAGGTGCTTCTACTGAGGAGCTGCAGGTACCTTCAATATACAAGCAGTCAGATACTTATTTTTGTCAGATTGTGTATTCGACATCCCCCAAAAGCATCATAAAACACTGAAGCTGAGTGATTTATTGTGCCACTTACTATTGATCGCTCTCAAAGGAAAGAAACACCAGTGGAATTCCCTGTTTGCCTGATCAGAAGATCAGAAATATGACTGTCCCTGTAAGCCTGGAGATTTATGGCTCGGTACAGCGTATGTGCATCTAGGGGGAAGTCAGCATTAAAGGCCGATGTGAAATATGACGGCATGGTTATAGGGTGTAAGCAAGTGTGAGAGTGGACGTGGATGTGATAGATGGTCAGATAGAGGAGAAAATGGAGAAAGATTTCCAGAGAGGCAAAAAAATGAATAAAAAATGCATGAGGATGTAGAAACATAAGAAAATTATATTTTTATTAACTTCAGGTAGATTTATACATAGATATACACCATGTGTATTATATATGATATGAATATATCACTAGTCCTGGTCGTGTTCCCGTATAAAGTTAGTGCAGTTGGCAAAGATGCTTGATGCTGCTTTGTTCTCATCAGAAACCTAAAGAGGTTTCTAAGCTCCTCCCGGGTCCTACTCAAAACAGAGGAACCGCTTTAGTTCTTTTCTGTCTGCTCAGTAAGATAAGTTAAGTCAACACAAGAAAAGCCAGGCGTTTTCTCTTCACACGGAACCACTATTTATACTTGCATGCTTCAGATGTAATCCGAAAGACTTATTGCCCCATTTTAAAGCCTTTTCAAGGATTTATTCAAAAATGTGTCACTCCTACGGAACATTGATTCTCCAAATGCCTGTTAACTCTAAAGGTTTTTTTTAATTTAATTCTTTAGCTTTTCTATTCTTCTGTTTGTTACCCCGCTGAGATTTTCAAGAAATTCAGTTTATATTCAAGTGCCTCCCTTCAGTTCCCTTTTAAAGCCTAGCGTAAGAAGGAAGGCAAGGCAAGGCAAGGCAAGGGAAGGGAAGGGAAGGGAAGGGAAGGGAAGGGAAGGGAAGGGAAGGGAAGGGAAGGGAAGGGAAGGGAAGGGAAGGGAAGGGAAGGGAAGGGAAGGGAAATTTATTTGTATATCACATTTCAGCACAAGACAATTCAAGGTGCTTTGAAAATATGAAAAGTGAAGAGGGAAAAAAATTACAGTGCAGTTGCAGAATAAAGAAAAGTTAGATTGGAACTAGACTTACATTTTACCACTAAAATTAATATCGTTTAAAGTTAATTCAGGATAGTTTAAATAATTTAGACAAAGGCCAATGTAAAAAATTAGTTTTTAACCTTGTTGTAAAGGAACTGAGGTTTTCAGCCTCCCTGCAGTTTTCTAGAAGTTTATTCCAGATCTGTGGAGCATAGAAGCTAAACGCTGCTTCTCTATAATGTTTGGTTTTGAATCTCAGGACACAGAGCAGACCTGAACCAGACGACCGGAGAGATCAAGTTGATTTGGCAACAACAAGTCTCTTATATATTTTGCTCCTAAACCATTCAGTGATTTATAAACTAACAGAAGTATTTTAAAGTGGCTGGAATAATGTGATGTTCTTGCTAAAGGGATTCCTTTTGCTTGACATACCCTTCAAATCCAACCAAAATGTATTCAGTCTTTCAAACTGAACTGTATCAAAATTTACATTTAATGTTATGAATGGGTCAATCACTGGTAATGTCTTTCCTCCTTTATATTATCTTAACACACTCCAAATGTTCCAGATCAGCAAACTGTAAAAAGCCCAACAGAAATCAGCTTTTTAAGGTGCCCATACTGATTAATCAAAATTGATAGGCAAAAAAAAAAAAAATTGATAGGCAGCAACCACAACCAACCATTGTGTAATCTTCTTACTTCATCTGGAAGCAGTGAGGGTATAGATGCTTTACACATTGCTTCTGCATTTTGACTTAGAATTTTTTCAACAATGGTGCAGTGTCTTAAGCAATGCATTGTCCATATTAGATTATATTTACCTCTTTTTTAATTTATACTATGAATGAGATGATCATTTATTATATCATTACTTAATTCCAATTCAAAGTAATAAACTTTGTTTCTGCTTTTCCTTGTTGTCTCACTTATCGTGATATCCTGTCCGAACTTCAGTGTTCAAAAGCAAGGCTGCATATTCTTCAAATACTTTAACTGTAGAAGAAAGGTGTAGTTTTAGATTATTCCATAAACTTATCCCACTACCTTGTTGAAATGAAGAGACAAGTATGCGCTGTATTTATTCAGATTGTGAACGTACCTCATTCAGATTCTGCACCCTCATAAAAACAGTGATAAGGAGAGCACCCCACCAAGTGTTGTGAACTTGTTACTGCACAATATAACACTTGGTGAATCCTTTGCCAAAAACCAATTATTTGTCACAATTTGCTCATCAAAATAGTTATTTATTGTGGATATTTGATAGAATAGCAGATTTATTTTTTTGTTGTCTTCTGTTTTAATCTGCAGTATAAGACTTGCAAGACATTTCTTCTTGTCATATTTGAGGAGCCGTTTCTGTGAAGATTAATGAGTTTGTTCTGCACAGAACCCAAACCTTGAAACGGTTTGGGAAGGTATCTTCTGGATTAAATACATAGATCCCCATAAATATGTGAAAACAATTGACTTTTCAGTTGATAAACCATCTAATTGCTTGCAAAAAATGATAAACTGCATATTTTTAATAGTGGAGGTTCAAAACTCTTCAAAGCAAACGCCGAACTTTCCCATCTTTATAATTTGCACTTTTTTCAAGTAGGATGGAAAATATGACAGGCTGCGTGATTCCCATACATTAGTAACAAATAAGACTCAAGCAACCTCATTGTTTAATTGCCCTCCCTTATGATGCACCATGCAAGACAAACAGTGGATACTCAATGACTACTTTATTAAAAATACCATTTAAGAGGCAAGGATACAACACTGTACAGTGGAGTGTGTGTTGGGGAGCAGACACCCTGTGTTGGAGACTGTTAGCGAAGCGCTGCTGGTCAACTGTGAAGACTTGCTGGACATTTTATGCTGCATTCATCACATGAGACCAGTGAGGTGACAACTGAGATCTGACATACACGATTAAAGGTACCACAATTTCATCATATTTTAATCATTCATCTTCACTTGGTGGAGCTCAGATACGGACTGGTATTTTTACATATATGATATGACCTTCATGTTATGCAGCATCTATCCTGAGAGGCGAAATGTAAATCCAGGATCTCCCATTAAGGGATCAGTCAGAGATGTGAAGGAAGAAGGTGATTCCATCCGGCTAACGTGAGAAAATTAACCACAACTGTTACCATGGTGGAAGTACACAGCCATCAAAAAAACACACAAACAGATTTAAGCTACTAATGTATGGCCCTTTTTAATGCATCTTTTAGGGCAGATGGCATAGTGCATGTCATTAAATAACTGATACAAAAAAAAAGGAAAGTGGTAGGGCTCTGGAGTAGTGGTATTTTACATTTCACATTATTTCAGTAAATAGTGAAGCAGTCTCACAGCATATTTGTCCTTTGTTTAGTTGACAACATGAAACACTGATGTCTGATGTAGTATTTTGTATTGTAACAATATAACAGCGCTGAAGAAAGCAACAAAAGATTCAAATTGGAAAACTAAAGGAAAGTACCTACATTTTCTTTTCTGTGAAGCAAATGCAGTCAGGTTCTTTTCTGTTAACTGGCTCCACTAAACCCAACTCAAGTCAGACTCTCATAATATGGAGCATTTTAGGCAAAACTTGAGGCTTCTTCATCACAAATACACACATAGGCCGACGGCAGTACTGAAGACTAACAGTTCATTTTGATACAGAAGAATGAAAACTGAAAATCAATATGGCAAAAAGCAGCAGCGCAGCTTGAAACAGGGCTGGAGGGGAACACTGGCAGAAAACTGTGCAAAGTAGTACATTAGTATAGTAAGTTCATTATAAAATAATGCACTGTCATGCATGTCTAACTTGAGAGCTGCACATAAAGACTGATACGACATTCAAAAAGTGCATTTAACTCGACATGTCCTGTAATCAAAGATAAGTCACTTCAGTATTTCTATTTTTGTGATATACCATCAGACATAGTTCGACAGTAGTGTTTTTCTTCTCAGTGTCGGGCATCAACATAGACTGGTCACATCTGGCATTAAAATGTGTTCCAGGAAATTCCATTACAAGTAACCAACACTAAACACAATCACTTAGGACGCATCTGGATGTGGTCTGGGACAATAGTGGCCAAATTCTTTTTGATGTTTGAACACAGTTTTGGCATGGATGCATGTTAAAGACAGGTCTACAGGGGGCCACAGATTCAGATACTTCTGACATTCATATGTCTACAATGTACTGGGTTTTTCCATATGAAATATCAAAAGGGAAAAGACAAGGTGAGGGTGGCACATACTGTAGTTTAGTCTGAAACTGGTTTATCATTTAGCATGAGTTACCATTGTGATCTGTCCATGACGGTGTTCCCGAAAACAGATTTTATTTATGTGGATGAATAAACTAAACTACATTTTCGATTCCAAAATGGACTGTCTTTGTTAATCGGCATGGCAACATACCCTTTGTATGCAGGGGTTAGTTTTTGTTCAGATTTTGGTGAGTATTTTAAATCTAATGTCATACAGGCCAAAAGATAGCTTCCTTTTGCAACAAAAAAAAACAACCTGCATTTGCATTTATTAATCTTGTCTTGTTGCTCACCAATCAGGTCCAGAGTTTGAGGTGGTTTAAATTCTCAAATAGGAGAAACACCACTGGAAGTGTAAGAACAAGTCAGATTATAGACAGCCTCTATTTGCCAGGTTTCCAGCACTGTGATAAAAGGTTCATTTGTGCCAATGATCACAAAATTAATGTCAAGACTGAAGATCTTAAATTGATTTATCTTTGTTCCAAGGCATGTGCGGAAGACCTCGTGCTAATTATGACTACAAAAGCCTAGATAATTCAAAAACGGTAGATAACTAAATTTTCTTGCAGATGTTATACATGGTGACAGCTACAAAATTCAGTAAATGACACACTAAACTGGCTAATACAAATTCTATTTAGGGACTTAGAAATATTAGGTTAGACTTAAAAAACGTTACAAAAAGAAGTTCTTTGAGAGTTGCAGATTCCCTTGTTCTTGGAAAGTAGAAAGAAAAGCCTTGTCAATGGCAGCAATTTCAGCTTTTTAATGGAAGAGTTTCCATACATCGATGTGAATCACAAACTGGGTTGTTAAAAACAACCCACTTGTATCATTGCCCTGAGAAGTAGGTTCCGTCACGGCTGTGGGTCTGAAGATGTCTTTTGATTTTGTCAGAGCGGCTGAAGCACTTGCCACACACTGGGCAGCTGTACGGCTTCTCCCCGGTATGAATCCTCATGTGGACCTTCAGGTGAGCCATCTGTGTGAATCCCTTTCCACATATCTGGCAGCGGAATGGTTTTTCTCCTGTGTGGCTCCGCTGGTGCTCCTGAAGTCTGCCGGAGGAGCTACAGCATTTTCCACATACTCCACAGCGGTAAGGTTTTTCTCGAGTGTGCACTTGTACATGCACGTGCAAATGACCAATATGACTAAATGACTCCCCACAAACTTTGCAACAGAAAGACGACACGTGGCCCTGTAGGGGGGATTTTTGATGAGGGCAGTCCACAGCATTGGCCCCTTGGCTCCGCATGAGAGAGTTGTGAGCCCTGTTAGGTCCTCCAACTGCTCCCTTCGCACCAACCATCTGTCCTCCATTCTCTACCCCAATAATGTCAATATTGTTCTCGTTTGAGCAGTTTGGATTGACTGGTGCAAGAGGCTGGGTGCCACTGCTGGATGAAGCAGAGCCTCTGTGGCCGCATCCACTCTCTGCCTTCACATGCCTTGGGGGACATCGAGATCCAGGATCCCTTTCCCTGTTCTCAACACCTTGACTCTGAGGAAGACTGGATGTGTGGGGACCCTCCTGAGGGTATTCATTTGCTACGCGGGGAGGAGTGAACATATTCTCTGGTGTGCTACAAGAGCCATGGCCCCGAAGCTGATTATCTCCTTGGTTGGCCCGCGGATCCCGTTTGTCCTTGATTTGAATGGGAATACGCTCCTCATGTCCCATACTGGGACTCCACTCACGACGTGGATGCTCACCATCCTCCTCTTCCAATAGCGCCATGGACGGACGATCTGATAAGACAATAGCAAGATCAATTTAGAACAACTGCATTGCAGCAAATATGACATATGGACTTCTATTTGATCACAGAGTTTTTTTTTTGACAATCAAAATAATTTGAAACTCATTTAAGTAGGATTTAAATACAAAGGGGAGAGACTATAATGCTCTGGCAAAGCCATAAAGCATCTAGGAATGGTAACTGGAGATTTTCTCTGCACGATATTCTTTCAGGAGTTATGTTTTATGATGAAAAGGAAAAGAGACAAATAACTAAACTCTTTGCTGTTTGCACTTGTGGTTATATTGATATTATATCTCCCATGTTGCATATTTGTTAACACGACTCATAATGATTGAAACAATCATTTTTACTTTGATAGCAACTCAAAAACCTTCTGGCTCATGCAGCCCAAGCGTTGTATTTTCAATGTGGTATGTGACCATGCGGCCTGGCCTGCCTTTACAGAGCTCCCTGCTCACTCTGAGGACTCATTTCAGTGCGTTTCGTTAGATTTATACTGACAGAAAGATTATTTACATTTAAACCAATCAGACATATTATTGCCAGGGATAACTAGACTCTGGAGGACTTTTCTTTTTTAACATTTTTGTCATAAAGGGGAAATGTATTTGGAGGAAAAACATGATAAGAAATTAGGGCAGTGAATCTTCGCCCTTTCTGAGAGACATGGAGGTGGAAGTATTATAGTTAGCTTTGTTTTGCTCCAACTGGGTCTGGACAGTTTGCTGTTGCTGCACAAAAGCAGTCACCACACTGACAGCAAATCTTAGAACACGGGTCACTCAGATTTACAACGGGGTCAATCATCACAAAACACATACACAACGATGTAGTCTGTGGTGTGCATTCAGCTTCTGTGCTCCACATGTCTGAAACTAACTCCCAGAAATCCTCAGATCAGCTGAAACACTGTATTTAAGTCCAGGATGAAGACTCACCTGTTCTCAGCTGCCTTTGAGTAATGCTCTCTATATTTACTGGTACTTTTCAAAACTTAACCATATTTTAACCACTGGTTTTCAGAGGTGTCAAGTAACAAAGTACAAATACTTTATACTTTAAGTAGTTTTGAAACCAGTACTTTTATACTTTTACTTGAGTAAAAAACTTGAGTTGATACTTCAACTTCTACAGGAGTATTTTTAAACTCTAGTATCTATACTTCTACCCGAGTAATGAATGTGAATACTTTTGATACCTCTGCTGGTTTTCATCTATTGCTTTTACTTCTTATTTTTCTTTAAACCACGCTCTTAATTTATTTCTCTTGATTAATTCATTGATCTTTATTTTTAAATGTCTTTGTAAAGCACTTTGAGTCACCTTGTTGAATTGTGCTACAAATAAACTTGCCTTTCGAATTTCACCAATAGGTGATAAAACACACACACACACACACACACACACACACACATATACATATATATATATATATATATACATATATATATATATATATATATATATAAACAGTTCCCAAGACTTTTGCAGTTGCTGAAAAAACTACTTTTGAATGTGGTGGTCAATAAATTTGTTGTACACACATACACGCACGCATGCGCACTGGTTGCTGCTTGATTTACTCGTTTTTCTGTCATTTAACTCACAAGTACAATTAAAACGTTAGCATTACACTCAAGCATTGAGGTTATCCGGGACAGCGATGCTGTTTTCCCCAGCCTAATCTCATTAGTTACCGCCCAAGCGTCGGGCTCGGATAAGTGGGAGGTTAAGCACTTAGAGAAGCGGGAAGTTAGAGACTCGATTAGCCGGTGGCTATCAAACAAAGGTGGCTACCGCGCTAGCTTCGGCTGCGTCGACGAGCCAAGGCTGATTTATGGTTCCGCGTCACACCGACGCAGAGATTACGGCGTAGTGTACGCGGCGACGCGTACCTTACGCCGTCGTTTTAACGCAGAACCATAAATCAGGCTTGACAGATCACTTGTCCAGGCGGGAGATATTATTCTAAAAGTGTTTCTTTTGTTTTTTTCTGTATGAACCCGCCGGGCAGGGCAGGGTGAGGCTGTAGCTGAGCTAACCTGGCCATATCTCGATCCCGGCGTCCCTCAGTCTCCGCCTCAGATGGTCGTTCTCTCTCTCCCGGATCTGGATCTCCTCCTGGTACTCCAGAATAGTGTCTTCCACGGACTTGTAAATCTCCTGCGCAGCAAGCATGAGGCGCTCGGTCAGGAAGACGTTTAGAAACTGCAGTTTGGTCATTGTATTGGCTTGCAGGGAGCTGCTTACGATCATCCGCAGAAAGAGATGCTCAGCCCTGTCACGTGACCCGCATTCATTTGTTTCTTCTTCGTCTTCTTCTTTTCTTCTGCTACCCCGGGAGGAAACGCCCACTCCAGAGAACGGAATCTTCTTTCTTAAAGCTGTACCAGAGTATCTTTGGCTGTACTGCTCCAAAGACGTCTAGATTTTATGTACCCGAAAAATGTATATCAAAAGTATGTTAATTTTATATTACAACATATTTTGAAATTGAATTCGTTTATATATATATATATATATATATATATATATATCTGTGAACACACGTATAGATGACTGATGGCATTGTTTTATGTTCAGTTTAATTTATTCCTCCTCATTGTTGTTCATGCTCTTGTTTTTGATCTTTTTTCTTTGTATGTTTGTTTCAAAAAAGAACTCCAAGTCAAGTTTTTACTGTTGCAGATAGTGTAATGTTATATATATATATATATATGCATCTTTAGTAAGTACATTTATATTATCTCATTCTCATATCTCATTCTCATTCTACCTGCTTTTTTGCACTGTTTTTCTTCCATTGCACTATTTTTTATCTTATATTTTTTCTTTTTATCTCCACTGCAATGTGTATATACTGTCCATATCCCCCGCGTGTGTGTGTGTGTGTGTGTGTATATGTTAAGTGTATTGCTGCTAACAGGTGAGTTTCCCCATTGAGGGAGTAATAAAGGACTATCTTATCTTATCTTATATATATATATTTTACTTTGTTTAATTGCACATATCAAACTGACTTAATTATTCATTATTATTGCTTATCTTTTTATGGCATGAAAACCTAAAAACCTGTCTACCTCACACACATTCTAACTGTTTCTTTTTTTCAATGTACTGTATATACTGTTCATATTTTGTAATTACCGTATATATACTTTTTACTTTTTTTTACCCCTCCCCTGCATGTGTGTGTGTGTTAAGTGTACTGCTGCCAACAAAGTAAGCTTCCCCACTGAGGGAGAAAATAAAGGATTATCTTATCTCTCTTATCTCTTATCTTAAAAGGGAATTTAAGGCTTTAATGACAGCTGGTCAGGGTTATTATGTATATCAATAGTATGTCCCAAAGTATGAACAAAGACAGAAGAAAATAACATTTTAAAGCCAAAAAACAAATCAAAACTAACAAATGAAGAGAAAAGTGCAATTTATAACTCACAAATTAAGCTATAATTTGCAAACAAAAGGAAACCAATCATCCTTATTGAGGTCTGTCACATTATGATCCCCTCTCTTATGTGGCACTGTGAGATTGATTTCCACTCTCCCAATCCTCCTGTCATGTCGATGGCTCACTGAAAAAAACAAAAATAGGAATTATTTATGAAGACAATGTACTTAATGATATGTGTTTGTCAGAAAATCTGGCAAATCCCAGTTTGAACATGTAAATGTGGTGTACAGGATAATTCCAGTTTGCATGGTTTTATGTGATGAATTCCAGTTTGTATGTGCTAATAATGTCTGCTCTAAACATATGAGATATTAGTTACAGTGTCCCACAGGGTTCTTGGATCATTTCTCTTCTCTTACACGGTTGTATTGGGGAATATCACCAGGAAACATGCAATATGTTTCAGTGGTTATGCTGATGTTGTGCAATGATTTGCCTTTAAAACCTAAGAAACTAAATAGTTGTCGGATTGTCTTTTGCTTTTGGATTGCAATTGTATTTGAAAAGTGCAAAATACAGTGGGTTGCAAAAGTATTCACCCCCCTTGAACTTTGTGACATTTTGCCACATTTCAGGCTTCAAACATAAAGATATAAAACTGTAATTTTTTGTGAAGAATCAACATCAAGTGGGACACAATCATGAAGTGGAACGAAATGTATTGGAAATTTCAAACTTTTTTAACAAATAAAAAACTGAAAAATTGGGTGTGCAAAATGATTCACCCCCTTTACCTTCAGTGCAGCAAACTCTGTCCAGAAGTTCAGTGAGGATCTCTGAATGATCCAGTGTTGACCTAAATGACTAATGATGATAAATGGAATCCACCTGTGTGTAATCACGTCTTCGTCTAAATGCACCTGCACCGTGATCGTCTCAGAGGTCCGTTTAAAGCGCAGAAAGCATCATGAAGAACAAGGAACACACCAGGCAGGTCCAAGATATTGTTGTGGAGAAGTTTAAAGCTGGATTTGGATACAAAAAGATTTCCCAAGCTTTAAACATCCCAAGGAGCACTGTTCAAGTGATAATATTGAAATGGAAGGAGTATCAGACCACTGCAAATCTACCAAGACCTGGCCGTCCCTCTACACTTTCAGCTCATACAAGGAGAAGACTGATCAGAGATGCAGCCAAGAGGCCCATGATCACTCTGGATGAACTGCTGAGGTGGGAGACTCTGTCCATACGACAACAATCAGTCGTATACTGCACAATTCTGGCCTGGAAGAGTGGCAAGAAGAAAGCCATTTCCTTAAGATATACATATAAAGTGTTTAATGTTTGCCACAAGCCACCTGGGAGACACACCAAACATTTGGAAGAAGGTGCTCTGGTAAGATGAGACCAAAATCAAACTTTTTGGCAACAATGTAAGACGTTATGTCTGGCGTAGCAAAAGGTGGCGTTACAAAGTATTAACTTAAGGGGGATGAATAATTTTGCACGCCCAATTTTTCAGTTTTTTATTTGTTAAAGTTTGAAATATCCAATAAATTTCGTTCCACTTCATGATTGTGTCCCACTTGTTGTTGATTCTTCACAAAAAAATACAGTTTTATATCTTTATGTTTGAAGCCTGAAATGTGGCAAAAGGTCACAAAGTTCAAGGGGGCCAAATACTTTCGCAAGGCACTGTAAATAATTCAGAGCTGAGTTGAGCTGAGTTTTGCCAGTCTTGATCATAAAGGTGTCCGCTATAGAAGCAGATCTGCCTCTGCAGGAGTGTGCACATGCTATTGGTTACTTGTGTATCCGTTACTATACAAGCATTGCAAACATTTAGCTCAGTGAGCTCACGATGCAATGCCAACAAAATTCAACCCACTCATATCAGCAGGCTACGACAGTAATGTAACCGCAGCCATTAATACAAGGCGTCAGTCCAGGCACAGATGGCAAAATGGTTTTGAATCTGATTTTGTGTGACTTCTCTGAAGTCTATGACACAACTTTGAAGTAATTACTCAATTTTCTACTGAATCCCCAAGAACCCAGCATAGTTCTCTGCATCCCACACAGCTTGGGTTTTGAGTTGGTTTTGCAGGAGGGGGTGATTTAATTTCCACTATATACTGTTGTCTGACACCAGATATTTTCTTTGCTGAACTACAACACTATTTAAAAAAAAAAAAAAAAAAAAAAAAAAAAAAAAATTAACACAACAAATAAATGGTACAGCTCCTGTACAATTTAGAAAATTAAGACCAACAAAAGAGCCAAACACTGAACTGGCAGCTTATTAAATATACAAACGTATCTAATTATCAGGTTATATTTTACAATCGTGACCTATTATTGTACAACTGACTGTCTCTGATTGTTTCTTAATTTCATTTCATTTAATTATGAACCTAAAATTAAAATAAACCATTATCATACAATGATATCTTTAATTTTAATAGCCTGCTGTTGACCTCATGTATCTTACTGTTTTTTTTAAATCAAATTAAGGCCTAAAACTTGAATGTCAGGTTAAAAGTTATATTATGCTAAGTCACAATTGTAAGAAGGCTTCCAATTATTATGATCTACTTTATACATTTTTTTCTCATATCAAACAAATCAGAGGCCTACCTGAGATTCAAATGAATGAGCAGTGTGCGTTTTTCAGTTATTTAATATAAGATGAGGAAAGTTGAAGTTACAACATGTCTACTTTTACACACTGCTGGATAGTGTCCGCAGGTTGCCGTTAGGGGGCGCTGATTACTTTTCTTATGACTTTCAACGCTTTCTGTGGCGACTTTTGGGGGATTTTATTCGGTTTACATTAAATGTATTCAGTTGTTTTATATGGACGACGATTACATAACTTAATTATATATGAAGTACTTAAAAAAATCCATAGCGTGATGCAAACTTTTGTTTTCGGCTCAGAGGTAAGGGATTTATTTATTTATTTATTTTCTTCAGAGGATGCTGCTGTGATCAGGCTTAGACTTATCCACTAGTAGGACCTGTGGCTGGAAAAAGGCAGCTGGACTGCAGGGAAATAACTTCCCAGTCCAGGCTCATTTGTAACACCTTTATTTAAATAGAAATAGTTGAAGAAAGTCTGCAGCTGGGAAAGGCTCAATGCGCACTTGAAGGAACAGGTTTTCTTTTTTCCTTTCTTTGGCAGTTTCCTCCATCCTCCCCATCGTGCGCCTGGATGCGCCCAGCAGACCTGCAGAAGACGTATCCTCTCTGTCACATCATCATCATGCGGGGGATTTTGCCCTTTATTGTCGCCGTTGCGTGCTCAGGTGGGATCTGGGGGTGTCAGCTGCCCCACGACTGGAGACCGCAGACAGAAGCGTGCAGAGCCGAACTGGCCGAGATCATCGTTTTTGCCAAAGTCCTGGCGCTGCACAAGGAGTCGTACAGCGTGTACAACTACCTGCCGTGGCAGCACGACTCCGACCTGCTGTTCTCCGCGGAGATCGAGCTGCTGTGCGACCAGGCGTGGGGCAGCATGCTCGAGGTGCCCGCCGGCTCCAGGTTCAACGTCAGCGGCTTGGGATACTTACCCTGCTTCTCCTACAGCGTCACCAAAAACAACAGCTACTACTTCTTTCTAAGGTGAACAACCTTTACCTTGCATCATCTATTTATGTGTTGTGTCATTTTGTTAAATTTCCATCAAAGGTATCTACAGAATTGACATTTACCATAAAAAAAGAAATATACAGTTTAGCCTCACAAAGACAAACCACATAATATCTTGAATGTATATCAAGCTGTTAATGTGTTCAAAATTGCCTTTATGATTGTTCTAATATGACCTAGATTGCACCCTCCCCTCCGCCCCCCCATGTCAAAAATGAAGGAATAAATGAAAATCTGTATATAATTCAGCATAAATCTCCTCCAGTCTGTGTGGAAACATACTGGCTTTTAAGGGATTTAACATATGAACATTTTAAAAAGTCTCTTTTTAACTGTGAGAATGTGAGTTTTGACATATTAGTAATTTGAACAGAATTTACTTTAGGACTAAATTCAACATATTCTTTGTTAAATAAGATGCATTTACTTACTTTTACCCTTTCTATTGCTTTTAGATTGTAGCTGTGTTCATTTATCTAATTATGTGGCACCACAACCCAAGATTCACAGGGAATTACATCACTTCATTTGAAAAAAAAGAGAGATGTTCTTGAGAACTCATTATAAACGCTAACAGATAAGTTCAGAGTTTCAAAGCTGTGTTGTTGTGGTTGCTGAGCAACATCAACTCCCATAAGCTCTATTAACAAGTCAAAACTGGGAACCTTTCTTTGCAGTCTCCAGATAATGTTTATAAAGGTCTCCAAAACATCTTCTCAGACAAAAATAGTTTCTTCAGTCAAGCCCACAAGGTCTCTTGGAGCTAAGCATGCAGAAAAATGAAATGCTTCCAAGGATGTCCCTCAGGATCAGTGTACTGCATCAGCCAAATGTTTTCTGCAAAAGCTGTAGCTCATATTTCAAGTTTTTAAACTTCTGTCAAAGGAACCCTATGAATGAAGGGAATTTTAAGTTCCACACAAAATGTTTGCATATGCTGTACTTCTGTGCTGTCAAAATTCTCCCAAAATTCATTTATATTCCACAACGGCTGATATTGACTGGCTGACGGTGCGTGACAGCACCTACCACTTCACAACCATCTGGTCAAAACTGATAGTGTTCATGGTATTTTCCTTAGTCATTTTTTCCCCTGACATTCTTGAGCCTAAAACAAGTTTCCATGGATTCCCATGTACCTAGTTATTGTGATTACATCTAACCTTTGACCTTTTCTGCTGAAGCAAAGCATGAGCTGTCTTCTGGCCTTTTCAACACACACACACACATATAACTCTCACAACATCCGATGGAGACAACCAGCCTTTTGATGTCTGATGAAGAATATGAGATGGACTCCAGATGTATGCCACAAAACATCTTAAAGATGTGAAACACACCATAAATCTCTGCTGCTTGTAATTTGCTGATTTCCTTCGTCCAGAATTTGCCAATAACTTGCAATCATATTTTTTCTTCACTATCATGTCTGTCAGTATAATACAAAATACTTATAAATTATTCCAAAAAGCTCAAATAAAACAGCTGTATTGAACTTTTGATGAAATAACTATCGGAAAATCCATTAACTCCAATCTTAGCAGGATTCTGACGACATCAAAGTGTTTCATATTTTCTTTCTTGGAGTATGTGCATTTTGATATATAGACTCATGCCTTTTTTTCCTTGTAAATCCATATTTAGTCTCTTTTTCATCACTTTGGCATCAGCATATGTCCTCTTTCTACCATGCAGGATGGACGAGAACTATAACATCGTTCCCCATGGAGTGAACTTTCAGGACCCCATCTTTCCTGATACACCAGAGAATCACCGCATGTTTGCTAGTCTCTTTCAATTTTCCAACTGCACAGCAGGAACCCAAGTTCACAGCTTTACTCCAGAGTGGGAGGCTCAAGAAGACAGCAGGGTACGTAGCTACTCAGAACCACCAACATAGATCTGGGCCCAGATTTACTATACCAGACAGTAGCATGTGGCCACACATTATAAATAGAACCCCCGGGAGTGTCCAGTTATCTGGAGGACATCCTAAAACAGTACAGATCTGCAAACACAGGCCCAACCAGCACATTTTAATGATGACAAATGCAGTCCACTGGGTGCATAAACCTGATCACTTAAAAATATTTAAGATTTTCTTTTTGACTCAAACTAGTAGCTAGTAAAATTTAATTTTACACTCAAATGTCTTGTCTTATTATGACTCAGGATCAAGCAGCATCCACAAGGGAAGAAGAGTCATTAAAGCCCCAAATTACAGTCATAAGGAAAATACTTTGACAGTTATCACTCTGTCCACCACTGAGGAGCTGTAAAAATGTATTTTTCATGAAAATAAAGATGTGAATATAAATTACTCAGTCATTCAAAGTGTCCCCACCATTTGATAACATTATACTGCTTTGCACTCAGGGAAAATATGCTGTAAGTAAAAAAAGGGAACATGATGACTTCTCACTTATCATTTACTTAGTCGTTTAGCTTTACAAAACATGTAGTTTGTATTTTGATTTTAATGTCAATTTATATTTCCTCAGGTGATTAAGAATATCACGGCTTTGCAGTTGTTCCGATTACAATTAATTCTAGTATACCAAATACCTTTACTCAAGCAGAAATTTTCTTCTAAGCAAAATCACAAAACTTAGCACATGCTTTTTTTTCCACTGGTAAATGATGGCACCCGCTGTAAATCTTCTAGTTAATCACTCTACAAGATTCACTTCAATGATCTCCCCCAATTTTGCATTCTGAAAGGGAAATTCCCATAAATACATGGGAAACTGAGCAACAGCTTCCAGACACTAATTTTCCACTGTGCCTTACTCGTAAATGCAGGTCAGCATTTTTCTTTTTTTTTAACACAGAAACATATTTTGAGTTAGTTGCAAGCAATAATACATTTAGGCTCTGATGCTGAAAAAAACAACATGTTTTATTTAATTCTCCGTGAAGTCCCTGTGTCAGACAGTTGCTATAAGACAATTAGGGTTTCATGGTGGCTTCATTCACACAATAAAACTACAACCAGCCTCTATAAACCAGAAGAGTTGTAGTACATTACAAAAAAGACTGAGTGTTAGATCCTACCATTTTTAAAAGGAAACTGACAACTTAATGTGTTCTCAATGCAAAAGAAACCAGAAGCACATTTCTTGAGGTTTGGCTAGTCAAATTGAACTCACAGTTTTAAAAAGCTGAAGGCATTAAAAGTTACCAAATGAATCAATAACCAAATTAAAGCCAGGGAAAGTGAAGACATTATAAAATCTAATTATTATATCGAATTACAACTCTTTCCCACAAAATAACTCCAGAATGTACATAGAACCATACCAGTAATGATTTAACAGTATTAGTGTATCTAGGTGACGACAAAAACATAATACCAGTTTATAATGACATAACATACATTTTGAGATGACCTAATCACTTTAGGTCAGTTTCTTCTTCACAGCCTTCCGTCATCATTTAATTGTTCTAAAGTTCATTTGCACATAAACATCTCAGTTGAACACCTGGTGCTCGTCTACTTCAGAACATCTTCTGCAGTCTCTTAGAGTATGCCATAATTTAAATACTTTTCAAACTCTGCTCCAATGCATTGGGCTGGGCTTGCTTCCTGCATATTTCATCAGGCTGCACTAGATTGGGATCTGGGGGAGGGTTGGAGGCTGGGTGAACACTTCAGTCTTTTTTTGTGTGTGTACTCTTCGAGTCCTTCCTAAGCGGTTTTGCAGGGTTGTGTCCTGTCTTGTTGGGATTAGGCAGTAAAGTACAGAAGGTGTGATTGGTCTGCAATTGTCAAAGTAACACCTTAGTGAATGTCAAGATTGCATGTTTTCCCAGGAGAACCTTGCATTGCGATTAGATCAGCAATGTTATTCCCATTACTTCAAATTACTACTGACTTCAAAATGTCCATGGGTTGAATAAATAAAAATAAACTATAGATTACTTTTAATTGGCTCCAACAAGATTTTGGCAAACTGACAGTTCTTTCAGGTGGGGAAAGAACTGTTGCACCATTACTGTTTAGTGAGGGTGGGGTGTAATTGACCTCAACAAGGGGATGCCGTCAGATGTTGAGGATCTTCTTAATTGTACAACCAGATCTTTCACAGAGAAAGCTGATTCTAAGGACTCTGGGACGGCTTCGCCCGTTACTGGTGCTGATGTAATCAAGGTTGTTAAAAAGCTTTGCGGATGACGACTGCCCTTTGAGTTCCTCAAAGCTCTGGATGTTGTGGGACTGTCTCGGTTTACACAACTCCGCAACATCCCATGACATCTGGACTGGGACAATGTCTCTTAATAGGCAGATTGGGGTGGTAACTCCCCTTTTTATAACAGAACCAGTGTCCGCTCCAGTTACAGGAAAATCACACTCTCACTTTCCAGTTACAGGAAAATCACCATTCAGTTCAATTCAATTCAATAGACCTATTCAGGGGTGGTGGAAAAGAGAGTTTGGTCAATAGTTAAAGTGCAGATTCAAAAAGAACAATGCGAGTTCTGTCCTGGCCTTGGAACAGTGGATCAGCTCTATACCCTCACTAGGGTCCTGGGGGGAGCTTGGGGGTTTCCCCAGTTGGTCCACAAGTGTTTTGTGGAGTAGAAGGCATTTGTTTCTCTTGAGATGTCTTTTGAGGTACTCTGTAGGGGGTATATGGAGGTGTTTGGTATGGGAGACACGGTTGTGGTTACCATCTTTTTGGTTCTTGTACAAACAGCGTGATATTTTGGTCCACATTGCTGGTAAAAAGTCTGATTAGTTCCAGGTGAGAGTTGGGTGCTGTAAAGTATACCTTTTGTCAATGAACCTGTTCATAACTTTTGTGAACACAATTTTAGGTGCAGCGAAGGGGTCATTGCTTTGGTGGTGTCAAAATGTCATCTGTGCTTATTAGGGATGATGTGGTCCTGCTGGTGCGATTGAGTGAGGATCCTCAGTTCCCACTGGAGTGGTTGGTAGCTGAGGTAGAAGCTGCAGGGACGAGATTCACCGTCTCCAAATCTGAGAGCATTGTTCTCAGTAGGAAAAGGGTGGTATGCCCTCTTCAGGTTGGGAGTGAGGTGCTGTTCAAGAGGAGGAGTCTTGTTACCCACTCAAAGAATAGGAGGATTGATGCAGCGTTTACAGCAATGCAGACTGTATTCGTCTGCTGTAGTGAAGAGAGAGTTGAGCCAAAAGGTAAGGCTCTTTACCAGTTGATCTTTGTACCTACCCTCACCTATGGTCATGACATGTGAGTAGTGACTGCAAGAATGAGATCAGGAATACAAATGGCTGAAATAAGCTTCCTCTGCAGGGTTGTTGGACTCTTCCCTAGAGATAGGCTGAGAAGTTCAATCATCTGAGAGGAACTGAGAGTGAGGCTGCTGCTTCTCCACACTGAGGTAGTTTGACTACCTTGTAAGGATTCATATTGCACACCTTCCTGAGGAAGTGTTTCAGGGATGTCTAACAAGGAGAAGGCCCAGAGGCAGACCCAGGATGCTGGAGAGGTTATATGTCTCAGCTGGCCTGGGAATGCCTTGGCATCTACCCAAGGGAAATCGAGCAGGAGACTGGGAAGAGGGAGGTCTGGGCCTCTCCACTTAGGCTGCTGCGCCCATGACCCAAACTTGGTTAAGCAGAAGTTAAGGGTGAGTGGATGGAAAAACATGTGGATTCGTTTCTTCCATCAGTATAGAACTTTTGAGTAAGGCTTTTGATTTTAATTAAGATCGAATGATGAAATATCCATTTAAAAATAAAAACAGACTTTGTTTTTACTGGTACTGAGCAACCATTACACGGACAACTGACCCTAAACTCACATGAGATCAGATCTTACCATACACATCATATAATCCAGTAAAAACCAAAGTAGTTCAAAAGCCATGAACTCATCTTAAAATTTGAGGCCAGATTGTATCAATGACAAGAACATAAATTTGACAGTCTGGGGTTTGTTCATCAAAGTAAAGTATCATCTTGGATGGGCAGTTGTGATCTGATTGCTTGACAATGACCTAATGGCAAAATACAGGGTTTGAGGAACCTGGATCTTTCTGTATACTAAAATAATGAAACAACAGCCTTGGTTAGTTTAGTTATAAATATATACAGTGGGGCAAAAGGTATTTAGTCAGACACTAGTTGTGCAAGTTCTGCCACTTAAAAAGATAAGAGAGGCCTGTAATTTTCATCATTGGTACACTTCAACTATGAGAGACAAAATGAAAAAAAAAATCCAGGAAATCACTTTGTCTGATTTTTAAAGAATGTATTTGCAAATTATAGTGGAAAATAAGTATTTGGTCAATAATAAAAGTTAATCTCAATACTTTGTTATATAACCTTTGTTGGCAATGAAAGAGGTCAAACGTTTTCTGTAAGTCTTCACAAGGTTTTCACACACTGTTGCTGGTATTTTGGCCCGTTCCTCCATGCAGATCTCCTCTAGAGCAGTGATGTTTTGGGGCTGTCGCTCAGCAACACAGACTTTCAATTCCCTCCAGAGATTTTCTATGCGGTTGAGATATGGAGACTCGCTAGGCCACTCCAGGACCTTGAAATGTTTCTGACGAAGCCACTCCTTCATTGCCCAGGCGATGTGTTTGGGATCATTGTCATGCTGAAAGACCCATCCATGTTTCATCGTCAATGCCCTTGCTGATGGAAGGAGGATTTCACTCAAAATCTCACCACACATGGCCCCATTCATTCTTTCTCTTACACGAATCATTCGTCCTGGTCCCTTTGCAGAAAAACATCCCCAAAGCATGATGTTTCCACCCCCATGCTTCACAGTATTATGGTGTTCTTTGGATGCAACTCAGCTTTCTTTCTCCTCCAAACATGACGAGTTGTGTTTCCACCAAAAACATTCTATTTTGGTTTCATCTGACCATCTAACATTCTCCCAATCCTCTTCTGCATCATCCAAATGCTCTCTAGCAAACTTCAGACAGGCCTGGACATGTACTGGCTTTAGCAGGGAGACACATCTGGCACTGCAGTATTTGAGTCCCTGGTGGCGTAGTGTGTTACTGATGGTACTTTGTTACTTTGGTCCCAGCTCTCTGCAGGTCATTCACTAGGTTCCCCGTGTCATTCTGGGATCTTTACTCACCGTTCTTGTATCATTTTTACCCCACGGGGTGAGATCTTGGTGGAGCCCCAGATGGAGGGAGATTATCAGTGTCTTGTATGTCTTCCATTTTCTAATAATTGCTCCCACAGTTGATTTCTTCACACCAAGCTGCTTACCTATTGCAGATTCAGTCTTCCCAACCTCGTGCAGGTCTACAATTTTGTTTCTCACGTCCTTTGACAGCTCTTTGGTCTTGGCCCTAGTGGAGTTTGGAGTGTGACTGTTTGAGGTTGTGGACAGGTGTCTTTTATACTGATAACCAGTTAAAACAGGTGCCATTAATACAGGTAACGAGTGGAGGACAGAGGAGCCTCTTAAAGAAGAAGTTACAGGTCTGTAAAAGCAAGAAATCTTGCTTGTTTGTAGGTGAACAAATACTTATTTTACCCAGGAATGTACCAATTACTTCATTAAAAATTCTACAATGTTATTTCCTGGATTCTTTGCCCCCATTCTGTCTCTCATAGTTGAGATATACAGTACCTATGATGAAAAGTACAGGCCTCTCCCCTCTTTTTAAGTGGGAGAACTTGCACAATTGGTGGCTGACTAAATACTTTTTTGCCCCACTGTACCTGTTAAAATTTGATGCATCATGTGACCACTGAACACCAAATCAACTCATCTATTTACTCTGAAGTGCTTTCAATGCTTTTACTTTTGTTCGCATGCTTTTGCATTTTGACGTCCACAGAGTATGTATTGAAATGGGAAATGAACAGTGCATGTCATGCAAGAGTCTCAATAACAATCAGATGTTAAAAGAAATATTGCTGGAGTATGCTGACTTGTGTTTTATCGTTTCTTCTGCCGGGGAATCAGTCTCGTGCACGTCTTGCGTCAATGCTTTGAGAGCTATAGCCTGTTTCTGGTCCAGTTCTAATCGAATGCACGCTGATGGGAAAGTCTTATGTGGGTACATAAAAAACTGTGTTGCATTTTGCACTTTTTTTTTCGTAAAGATTTTTTTTTTTTTTAAGTTTTTTTTTGGTTGAGTTTCTAGACTTCACATTTTCCATCTTAAAGTTTCATACTTCCCCAGATATCCCTCTGGGACAAAAGTAAGAACACATGGCAAACGTCCATTGCTAATATTACAACAAGTAATGTCCTAACCAGTGATGTGGGTTGGCAGCGCATTTTTAACATTTCCTCAAAACCCAGAGCAATTGTTATCTGATGGCAGAGAATTTACATCAGTTTTCCAGCTGGTCCATGTGGAAGCATTTGAGTCTGCTGAGGAAATCCACACTCTGGCACATAGGCATGCAGTCACAGGCATCTGGAGATTTTTTTTTTTTCACCTAGGAAAGGTCCAGGCCCTGGATTGTCTGTCACAAGTTCACAGGCATGTTAGGTTTCATCTTACAGCCGTGTTACTCAAACAGGGAGAGTGTGTTATGTTATAAGTTTCCTTACCTCAGTGTGATGGGTGGGGGCTTAGTACCTTGAGCTGCACTATTGTGTTGCCTTTGGCTTTTTTCTTTGCTGTGGTATAAGAAACGGGACGTATACTACATAGTAATGTTCACACGGTTCCACAGCAGCAAGCAGGTCTTAAAAATACTACTTTGTTATTTTTCCCCTTCACTTCTTCGCCTTTCAGCTACAAACATTGGAATATGCTGGACAACTTTCCAGCCGTTGATATTGGTCCTGAGCCCAAGAAAGCGCCAAGAGTCACTCATTTGACTTAACTAACGGAAATCCACGATCAGAAACAGCAGATTTGTACATTAAATACAATAAATCTCACATCAGTATTATTTTTGTAAAAGTCCGTACGCTGATATTCGCTCTTTTCAAGCAGCAAGTGGCACGTTGCTTGAAACGGTTCGGGGCGGTATTACAGAGACTTTTCCTTCTGGAGATCTCATCGTAATTGTTGGGTAAATACTGTAATTAAGGTTAGGACCCTATTTAGGAAAAATGCAGATGGCTTAAGATAATTACAGATGTTCCCATTTTCCTATCCAAAAGTCAGATGGGAAAAATGTTTTCCTTTTCCCCTCTTGAATAAACTTTTCTTACTGAACTTGTTAGTTGATTTTTAAACATTATAAAGTGCAGTCTCTAATATAGCATCTTTAAATGTGTGAAATTAAAAAAACAAAAATAATCCTAGATGTCGTATTAAAGCAGCAGCAAGTTGTAAAACAAAACTGAAAGTGAAATCTAATTTGGAGCTCAGATATAACTCATAAAGCCCTAGATAATTGTAGAAACCAGCCTATATGGACTCAGACTGTACCGGTATGTCTGCCAGGAACATACAGTCGCAATCCATCCGGTGACGTTAGCAAACTCACTAAATCCACACGACTGTTCTCTTACTGCTTTTACACTAAAACAGTGTAAAAAAAAACCCTCATTCATTCAGAATCTTAGGGCAGACCTCAACAGGCGTATTACTGTTTGATGATAAGACTTGCACGGTTGGTACAGGTTACTGCAGGCTGGCATTCTGGAGGTTGTGGTGCAACATCCTTATCGCAGTGTTTGATCAAAGTGCTCATGCTGGATTCTTGAATTTAGTTTGGACTTGCCTCTGTAATACCAACTTGTAAAAAAACTGCTGACTAAAGGGCCATTTTAATGTTTGCATGGGTCATTGTTTATCACATTAGGCCAAATCAAATACTTTACATACTTTTCTGATCTAGTAAATGTCTATCAATCCATCCATCCATCCACACTTTTCCAAGTTCACAGGGGCAGAAGCCTAAACAAAGAGGCCCTGATTTCCTCGCTACGTCCTCCAGTCCTTTTTAGAAGTGACACCAAAGCTTTCCCAGGCCAGTCTGAAGATAAACTCTTCAGCATGTCCTGAGTCTGGCCCTGGGAATCCTCCCAGTATGCCTGAAATACTGCATCATGGAGGTGTTCATGAGGCATCTTAACCAAGTGCCCAAACCACTTCTGTTAGTCCCTCTTGATGTGGAGCAGCAGTGGCTCTGCTCCAAGTCCCAGCAGGACCACATCATCTACAAAAAAGCAGATATGAAATATGTTAGGTTGTAATGTTAGGTTACAGAGTCAGATCCTGCCAGCTTTTGGCTGCACCTGCAAAATCCTGTGCATAAAAGTTACGAACAGAGTCTGTGATAAAGGGCAACACCCAGTACTCGAGTTGTAAAAAAAAATCAGGGGGGATGGTGGATTTTATCATATGGGGACAGATAATAGTGCTGATTACAAATAATATAAT
This sequence comes from Cololabis saira, assembly GCF_033807715.1. Classification (NCBI taxonomy): domain Eukaryota; kingdom Metazoa; phylum Chordata; class Actinopteri; order Beloniformes; family Belonidae; genus Cololabis; species Cololabis saira. The sequence continues at coordinate 29,952,998 of NC_084594.1, read as the reverse complement.
ATATTACCGGTACAAATAATAGCACTGACCAAAACACCTGCAGAAATACTGCAGGAATGACATAGCAGCAGTTAAATGCAGCCTTCTGTAAGCTTTAAATATCCACTGGGCTTACATCAAATACATCAAAACACAAAAATAAAAAACAGTTTTCTGAACTTATCAATATGCCTCTGTCCTTCAAAGAATAAGTAAAATGGATCACTGCAAAAACTCAAAATCTTAACAAGAATATTTGTCTTATTTCTAGTTAAAATGTCTCATTTTAGTAAAAACAATCTCATTACACTTAAAACAAGACTCATCACTGGAAAAAACTACAATTTTCACCAGTTTCAAGTAGATTTTAACTTGAAATAAGTAGAAAAATCTGCCAATGGAACAATATTTTTTTTGCTTGTAATGAGAAGATAAATCTTGTCCCACTGGCAGATTTTTCTACTTATTTCAAGTGAAAATTTACTTGAAACAGGTGAAAATTGTCAAATAAGTTATTTTTCTGGTGTTATTTTTCTGGTGATGACTCTAAATGTTGAAATAGCAGTAATTCCACATTCATTGATGAAATGACAAGGGATGGAAAGGGGGGATGGCAGTTTTACAGAGGGGATGATTTGGACCGTTTTTATTTCAGGGGGGATGCCATCCCCCTCATCCCCCCTCAACTCGAGTACTGGCAACACCTGTCCGAGTCCAAGTCTCACCCGGAATAAATCTGATTTACTACCAGCAATGTGGACCAAGCTATCACTCTGTTTGTATAGGACTGACTAGTCTGTAGCAACAGACCCAGTATCCCAATCACCCAGAGCATCTACCACAGGAAACGCTACAGGCACAGTCAAACTCCTTTTTCCAAGTTTAGAAAATACATGTGGACAGGTTGGGCAAACTCCCATGTTCCCCCCCAGAACCCTAGTGATGGTATAGAGCTGATCCAGTGTTTCATGTTAAAAGTTGAATAAACAATTTTATCTTTTCTTCTGCTTCTAGTTGTTGTGCTCCACGGTGCAAAAGGCTCTGTTTGAGGAGGAAGAGATGGTGAGGACTCTCTCCCAGAAAGTACGCACTTTGGAGAAAGCCAATGGTCACCTGAGGGAAAAAGTAAAGACCCTGAAACGTCAGCTGCGCCAGGCCCAACGAGAAGCAACAAAAGAGCACCAGACCCTGACCCTCAAACAGCTCTATGAGTCAAAGACGCCCCAAACCCACCCTGTTCAGGACACCCAAGATCAGAAGAGCCCACATCTTAGGAAGGTGCTGTCCAAAAAGCTGAAAAACTAATTTGTTTTTTTTTTCCCGTCTGTGATGGTAAGGAAAAGATTGTGAATGAAAAGTTTGTCAAGAAAAGGAATTCAGCTCGATTCAAATTAACATGATGGACAAGATTATTTATCCATGTTTTCAATATTAAAACATTTTGGAATATTTCATTGATAAATTGTTCTATCTTCAAGTGCTGGACACATCCTGCATCACATGAATATTAATTTCTTACCTTTAAATATATTTGGATGCTCCGAATTATTACTTCTTTCTTTTAAAACTCCACATCTTCATTTCATTTGGATTCTCGTCACAATGAGTAAATGAAATAAAAAATGACATTATGTTGATAATAGATTCCTTTAGATGTTAAATGTGCAAGACTGGGATCTAGAAGGAGCATCTGTACTGAAAATATAGTAAATAATCTGCAGTGAAATCAGGAATTTAGATCCAGAAGAACAGAGGTTAAAGCAAATCCTAAAGGATGCATGTCACATCAGGTCATGTCAGCTTTCTCTTGGAAGCAACTTCAAAGACAAATAGATCCAATGAGATATTCTTCTTTATTAACTTCAGGAATTACAGTTGAGACAGTCAGAGACATATTTGGTGGCACTGGTTGGTGAACAATGTCTTAACATGAGCATATGGTGAGCAGTTTAAAAGTTACAGAATTTGTCAGCTTTGGCCATTTATCAATATTTACTCTTTTCACATTCAGTTCATTTTTGCCAAAAATGAATTTGCAAAGTTGTCATTGGTCTCTATGATTTTTACTCAATCATAGTGTCTTTTAATGTGTTTCGAGGTGCTGAGCACCTATTAAGTCCATGATGACTTATTTCTTTATTTGCTCTCTCTAGCAGAAAAGAGGGTTTTCTTTCTATGTTTTTCTTGAAATCATACATTCTGTACTTGCCTTTGTCATTTTTCAGCATTCGTCAAACCATAAACTACTTGCCTTGCCCATTGCGCAATATATTTTGTAGTAATAACTCAATATTTTTCTTAATAAAATAACTTTAAAAAAAGCATATTGTTGATTTCATTTTTCACCTCAACATGGTATGAAATTTAAAAAGAACATCTGCATAACAGTTCCTGCTGAACCTCACTTAATGAAGCTATAATCACATTAATCATGCAGTACCACCCACCCCGCAAACATCCTCTGCAGCACCTGATCCCTGGAAGTGTAAGATGTGTAATCTGGGTCTAAAACTAAGGTTTTTAGGATTACATCCTCTTCTCTTACTAAGTCTCACAGACTTATCCAATTACGGAGAGGAACAGGTTTTATGAAACAATATAATTCTGCTGTGGTTGTTTGATAGTGTTCGCTGAAGTCGGTGCGCTCAACACGCCGATATATTCTATGTTCCAAAAATGGCAACACTGTATTTTGATATAGACGTGTCTGGAAACATGTCTAGCCAAACAGCAGAACAAAGTGAGACAGCTGTGGTGCAGAAGGCGGGTGAATTCAAGGTAAATGTTTTAGACCTCAGTTGTAAAGTTTCCTGCTTCTCAAATGTTCAGGTCATAAATGATAAAAGCTTTCTGGCATGCACAGTTAGAAGTGATTTGGTGGTGGTAAATCTGGAGTTTCAAAAGAGCTGGTACAATGTCAAAAGCAACATTTTTCGCAAAAATAAACTGGCCCTGTGCTGACCTCTTCTTCTTGAGCTCTATAGTCCAGTTTAGATCTAGGGCTCTTTAAAAAAAAAAAAAAAGAAAAAAAAAAAGGCTGTTCCAGATGCAAATCATTTTGGCAGATGAAATTTCCAACACACTTTCCAGTAGAGGTTACCCAATTTCTTCCATATGGTGCCATTGTATAAAACAGAAAGAGTGACAGATACTGTATCAGGAGAAACAGAAAAATGTTTAATAGGAGCTCTTTTGCAAGGTTTCTCTCCAATAAAGGAGAATATAAAGGGGCATTTGCAAGTTTTTCTTTCCGCTCATTACTTAAATCCTTAAAGCAATAGATGAATGCCCCGGTCCTTTTTCTTGACTTTTTCTGCTCCCCGGGAAACCTTAATGTCAACCTTGTCTGCAGCCAGCTGTCAGGACGCTGTGGACCTGGGCCAGAAATGATCTACACACACTTCTTTCTCAAGATAAACCACGGTGCACAACCAACCTGCAAAACAGATGTCAAACAAAGTCCTTGCACAGAGGTGGTCCCCCCCGAGAAGATCTGGCTAGTTGTGGACATGATTTGTTTATCTGGTCGTGTTTCGTGTTGTCAAATGCTATTAATGTTTTCTGGCAGGTCTGGTTTTATTATTTCTGTTGAGAATCTCACGGCATCTGCTTGGCTAGAATATACTTTTATTTATTTCCTTTCAGTTATGATGTCAAGAAAGTAACACTTATTCGTTCAATCTATCTGTCACTCTTCTGCATTTAAAAAAATATAATAAAACAGTTTCCAGAAGTTTCAAGCTCTGAGCTTTGTAACCTGACTTTGGCATTTTAGTATGTACTTGGAGGGCCAGTTGTTCCAAGAATAATAGTCTACAGCTGTGCAAGCTGTGCTGTGCAGATACACAATTAACATTTAAGACCATTTTTCTTTTTTGAAATCAGTCTGTTTCATATTAACGTTGTTATTGCATTTATTGTTGAGAACACCATCTGCTTGGTTGTAAATTCTCACTGTGGTCTCAACTTGTTGGTTGGAGTCGTCCATTGCACTCAGAGGTTGAAAGAGTAATGTTTTTCTTTTTTTTTAAAGAACCAGTGTGGGGTATGTTGACTCTCAAAATAACTCATTCAGTGAGCCATTCAGTTAATGATATTGCACATGAGAGTTCAATTCTCAATCCTTCCTATCTTTTCTTGTTTTCTTGTTTTGCAAAACGTCAAAGTCACATATATATGTATTTTGATCTTGCAGAAAAAAAAAGGGTTTTTGTTTGTTTGTTTCTCTGTTTCTTTTTTCGTGCATGGGTGTGTGTGTGTGAGATTGTGTTTCCGTCACCAGTCCCCTTGACATGTACAGTCATCTGTAAATATAACAATATGCAGTTATAAACATGCAGTCAACTATAGTCACTTATTCATACATAAACATATAACCATTTGGCTATATACATATTACATATTAATTAATGGTGAATGGTGAAAAAAATGATTTTATAACAAACAAATGTTATCTATTTAGATATTATATTATATTGTGTGGTGTGTACTATATAACACACTAGTGTACATAACTATATTTATACATAAATGTAAAATACATATTTGCATATATACATGTGCTTAAATTATATACATACACACATATAAACATATTTAAATACATACATGAATATATAGATGTATATACACATATATACACATATATATATATATATATATATATATATATATATATATATATATATATATATATATATATATATATATATATATATATATATATGCACTTTTTTTTAAAGGCCAAAAATAATGACCAGTCATAAAAATAATCATAGTAATGATTTCCCCCCTCTCCCTCTACACATGCTAGTCTTCATTATGATGTAGGAGTTTCTTTCTTTGTACTGAGGTGTTTTTTGCACTTTCATACTGAATATTTATACACAGTGTGAAGATGTATTTTTTTCGCTCCTCTTTCCCGGTGTTATCCTTTCTCAGCTAATTGCACCTATATACCCACGTCATATGTTGTTTGTTTTGTTTTTTCTCTTCTCTTGATGGGCTGTAGGATACTGGAATGTAATTTTGTTGTGTCGGGATGCTGGCTAAATGACAAATAAAGCAATTTCAAATTCAAATTTCAATGGTAATTCTGACAACAGCAATGTTATTATGATCATTGGTTACTGCCACCAGGATCCTCGTCATATTAGACCATCCCACGTCCCTCTCGGGCACACTGGCACCAGCTGTAACCCACGAACCAGGGAGGATCCACCCAGGAGGGACCCACTAATTAACCATGCACATGCCACTATGTTATCTTATGCTTCACATCCTGCCAAAACTATACTTTTTTTGGCCTTGTTTATTTTGTTTTGTATTTCGTGGTTAGACATTCCATTCATTTTCCTTACTTACTTTTAGAGATGGCCACAGGACTAGGCAACATCTGTAGCCAACTAGGCCAAAACATGCTCTCTGTGTGTGTGTGTGTGTGTGTGTGTGTGTGTGTGTGTGTGTGTGTGTGTGTGTGTGTGTGTGTGTGTGTGTGTGTGTGTGTGTGTGTGTGTGTGTGTGTGTGTGTGTGTGTGTGTGTGTTGTGTTGTGCAAGAAAAGCTGTTAATGTCCACATTCATTTCACGTTTAGTTTAGTTTAGTTTTTTGGAATAGTAGTAAAATAGTAGCAAAATCTATCAACCAAACTGCCTTTAAGACATCATAGGCAAAAAGAAAGAGCAAAATGATCTGATGCATATGGTGACAAACATTGGCCTTCATTTATTCATTCATTCATTCATTCATTCATTCATTCATTCATTCATTCATTCATTCATTCATTCATTCATTCATTCATTCATTCATTCATTCAGAGGGTAGATTTGTCAGATAAAACCTTGCCATGGTCACTCAAGCATCTTCTGTCTGTTTGATGGTTAGTAGTGTGAGCAGTCAGACTGGAGATTGTTTGCTCTTGAAAATAATGTAGTAAACTGATTTTAGGTTAGTAAGTGGAACTGGTATCCAACAGATCTCACAAGAGTTCCACTCCAGAGAAGAGAGCAGTGGAAGTAGAAGAGAGAATAAACTGGGCTCCTATGACTAAAGGTTCAAAGATATGGTTGAAAGGAGCCAGTGACCAAAGCATGTCAAAGATACATTTATAGATCAAGAAATCACATCAACCTGTATATAAAAAAAGCACAATATGTCTCCTTAAGTAATCTAACATTTAAGTACAGAGAAAAGGGACAATTGAAAATATCCTGATGGTTTGTTAGTAACTTTGAGTTATTCAAAACTAAGAGGCCAATTAAATAAAACGTTTTAAAAGCTTTCAGCAGTGCATTCCTCACACCTCGGTGATCAGCGCTTTGATCTCAGTGGAAACGTTTCCTCATCGTTGCCTCACAGTTGGTCAGCTGTCGGGATTTTTCCCTGTTGCCCGTTTCAGTAAGAATGACCGTGTTTGCCCTCACAAGCTGCTGCTGTTCCAGTCAAAAGTCTCAATGCCTTGCTTTTAGCCACAGCCTCTGAAGTGCAAGCGCAGACTGGATATCCCACAAGTACATCTAAACTGAGCTTAGATGCAGCACAAGTATCTGGGTGAGCCACAAAAATGGTGAGCAAAAACTGCTAATAGCCCAGTGGCACATGGGAAAGTCATTATTCATGCTTCATTTTACTTTTTTTTTAATACACACACACACACACACACACACACACACACACACACACACACACACACACACACATATATATATATATATATATATATATATATATATATACACACTATAGTATACTACAGTATATACTATAGATAGAACTTTATAATCGATAAAGCAACTCTCTCTATTGTCAAAACTTTTTCCTCAGGTGTCTGAAGATGAATTGGTTCTTCCCTTAAGTAACTGACTTATTTCTCTCTCTTACCCTCCTTGAACCCATAACTTGTCATTGCACATTCCCCTCCCTCCATCTTTGACTTGTAATTATTCATTTCTGTGTCTGGGCTGCTGACAAAGCCCATAAGGCGAACAGGAACACAGGCTCATATGTTTGTTGTTAACACTGACAATCTATTTTTATATCTGATGGTTGCATTTGAGGAGATTCAGTTTATGTTCCGACATTTTCCACCGCGGATGTTTACAGCATTTTGAGTGTTTGCTCAAGAGTTGAGGGTTATCTATTGCACTTGGGCTGCAATTGAGGTTTTTAGGTTGCAGAATGTTTTTAGAAAAAAGTTTAACAATGTTGATTGTCTGTTGTTTTTTTGTAAACCAGTGCTAGATGTTTACACTTTCATTGTTGTGTTGTGCACATCTCTGATAGGAGAAGGAAATGAGAGTACACTTGACACTGCAGGCAACACCAATGGGCAAATCTCTGCAGACCCTCCATTGACTGCATTTCCAACCCCAACCATGCAAATCTAATTCTAAGTGCCGGATAAACACTACCCTGTTGTGACAGCATTGTTTACAGTATTGGTTCTTCCGTCTGTTTCCACTTGATATGAGTAACCGGGCACGTTAGAGCACATTTAATTTTCAGCTCTTGTGATAAAAAGCTATCCTCGGTGCAAACCAGTCCTGAAAAGAAAAAAAAAAAAGAAAAAAGCTCTGGCATTCTTTCTAAACATTAATTACTCCCTAATAAAAGGTTTCCAGACTTGCAGCTGGCATGGTGTTAGTGCATCCTGTGGACAAAGTGAATTCTTTGTATGTTAAAAGAAAAAAATGAGAGTGTGGTAAAGAAAATAATAAATATGAACCACAAAACTGTCAGATCAACACGTACTATTTCATTTCCAAAGGCTTTCCTGTTTGTTAACATCAAGAAGACTGACATCCAGAGGCAACCCAGAATTCCACTCTGTCCGGTTTGACGCTTATGTTGATCCATCACTGCCAGAAACTCATATATACATGTCATATACCATTCTGTGTGTAAAACACTCAATATATCTTGCAACTCTCTTTTTTTCTGTTTTCTTTTTATATTTTCTGTCATCCTAGAGTGAGGGCCAGTATCAGATGTATTATTAATGCAAGTTGCATGAATGTCTAGTTCCTGGCAAGTTTGACCCTAATTGCAGGCTGAACTTTCCAAAGTGGAAAATTAGTAGCTCTCCTCATTCTGCCAGATATTCGCCGTCACTCATTTTTCATCCTGCACTCAGTCCTGTTCATTATTACCCACTGGAGTCATGCAGGACTTGGAAAATCTGCAACTTTTTATAAACGAATGCGCTTTGCCTTTAAAACCAAAACTATTTAAATTTGAGACCTGCAGAATTCAGTCCAGATCTTTTGGAGACATAGCATCATGTTTAAGGACTCAGTTTCAGGTTACCCACTGTTTATCACGAGTCTTTGTGGAGGGACACATTCGTATTACCCTTTCCCACTCAGTTCTGCTTAAATGACTCATTCACAGAGAGTGAACTGTTTCTCAAACTACACATCACTCATCTCGAGGGCAAGAGGAGGAGGATGAGCTCATCGTATAGTTAAGCCTTTTGCCCTCTGCCAAGTTCCAGCACCTCAGGAACTGTGACTTGTTCAAATTAACACAACCTGCCTTTAACTCCTTCAACAATGCCAGGACATGGGACAAAAGAGGTATGTAGCTGGAAAACACTTAGAAGTCAATAACTTTTGTCCGTTTCTGCCTGTTTTGAGCCAAAGAAAATGTTTGGCTAAGATACTGCTGGTTATTTGTCCCTGCATTGAAACTAAATACGTTGGATGAAAGAAAAAGATGCCAAACATTTGTTTAAAATGGAAATGTATGTCTGTGTTTATTTGGTATTTTTGTCCATGAAGCCTCCCTAAAGCTATCCTTACTTCTGTTAGTTTAGTTCTGTGCAGCTCCTTCCACAGCACCTGGTTTCAGGGTTTGTAATGAACCACTCAACCCCCACTCCTCCACATGTGTGTCTTATTTAAGATTGGAAATTTCACATGACCGTGCAAATGTAAATTTGGGTACAAATTATACCCAATGACCCCCCTTGAGGCACATTATTGCAGTATGAGCGCATACAGCACCAAACTGACAGAAAAAAACCTGACAGGTAATTTTCTACTCAAAAATGTCCATTTCTTATTTCTTACGTCTACAGTTCACCCACTAGCAGGAGGGGCTGACCCTTGATAAGCAAACACGATGCTGAACTGATCTAGAGCTCTATCACTCCATTCCTCTGTGTTCTGTTGACGTTTTTAGAGGCAAACATTAAGAATTTCTGCACATCTGGGTAATGTTTCAACAGTTGTATTTTTGTTATGGTGCGTTCCAGTGCTGTGATTAATGATGCATTCATAACAAATGGGACATTGGAATCTCCATTGCACCCCAATCTTCAGGAAATAATTAAATAACACCACCAATAAATCAGACATCCAATCTAGCTGATAAAACATTAAATTAAGTACAAGAAAAGCCTTGTTAGTTCATTTCTTTCTTAAGTGAACTACACACCAATCAGCCATAATATTACTGTATGAACCACCCACTTAATATTTACCAGGTTATCTTCATGTGTCCAAAAGAGTTCTTATAAGTCAAGGTTTACACAAAGAACATCTTAGAGGGTGTCTTTGATTGTCCAGGAAGTGGGTTCTGGGGCGGGGTTCCTGTGGATTGGGACACAAAATTGGCATGTGGGGAGTTTGGAGATGAATGTAGCACCTCATCTCTGTTGTGTTTTTTGAGCATTTCCTAAATAAATTGTCGAGGGGCCCATTGCTGAACTGCTAGGAATGGCAGCTTGTGTGATGGATTTATGTTACTATGTTAAGGGGTGTGACTGGTCTGCAAAGCTTTTCTGTAGCCTACTTACGTGGCCAAGCTGCATTGGTAACTACTAGATGGAAGTTTGCTGTTGATGGAAAAGCAAGAAGAAAAAACAAGGGTCTAGATTTACAGGTTGTGGACCGAAATAATGGGAGAAAAATGGTGATTAACGACTCTCAGCTGGTTGACTGATGTAAAACTTATTTTTAGTGACATCTTTTAGTGATAATATGGCATCCCAAAGCAAAGCGACATGGTTGTGTGTTTTGAATTTTTGACTTCAGTCTTGCTTTATAAACCCAAATAAAACTCAAGGACAGAACCTTTCTTTTCTTTGCCTTTTCCTCCCCTGCGGATCACATTGAATTAAAAACAGCAGATCTTTCAGGAATTAGCCTGTTTTTAAATTTGATAAGTCAACCAAGGAGGAAGTGTTTTTGTTTGTTTGCCTTCAGATTTTGGTCAAATTTGCTGTTTAGTTAATACAATAGCAGATGCTTAGAAGATAGATATGTAAACCTAGCAGTCACAAACCAAATAATAAAGACTTTTTTTCTTTGTTTGGTGTCATTCTGTGCAACACATTTAACTTGCACGTAACAATGATTGGAGACAGAGAGAGAGAGAGAGAGAGAGAGAGAGAGAGAGAGAGAGAGAGAGAGAGAGAGAGAGAGAGAGAGAGAGAGAGAGAGAGAGAGAGAGAGAGAGAGAGAGAGAGAGGTTCAAATAACCAGTAAAACATCCTTCAGGTCTATCAAAGTGTTGATGGATCATTTGGAGCTAATGGACATAAACCCTCTGAGAGCACTGACAGATATTAACACAATAGGTTCCTGCTGACAGATGTGAGGCCAGTGTGTATACATATTTTCTGTCTACATAACACATCTCATTTCAACCCTTAACTCCACAGATAGATATGAAGGTTAAACGAGAAAAATAATGAAGGTCCAAAGCAACATTTTAAAAGTGACCATGTTTCCCCCCCCAAATTTATTCTGGAAATTCAAATTTAAACATCTTACCAGCTATCTCAATTTTTATTGACGTTCAGATAAATGCTCAGGCAGTATGAGAGTTACCATGTTTGTAGAGTCAATCATGTGTATTCGATTAGCAGCATCTGGATGCTATTTACCCTCATAATCCTTATTAAAGAATACCCCCAAGAAGTCCAAAATCCAAATGAGGAGATAAAACATTAAACTGAGTATAGGTAGAGCTTTATTAGCTCGTTTCTTCCACAAGTGCTTCAGGGGTTCCTGTCCTACCCTTTATTGTTGTGCATCACCTCAGCTCTGTGACTGGAGCCCTGCTGTTGGGAAATAAAATATAATTTCACATCATCTTGATGATGTAAGCAAGGCTTAAACAAGATGTTACCTAGACAGCAGCATGGTTGCAGTAGAAGCCGTTTGTATTCCTCAGCACTGCACACTAATGCTATGACGTCCCATCATAAATGCTTGTTTTTTGATAACGGGCCGGCTGTTCCTCCATCTCTGTAGTGATGACTTGAAATGTTGCTTTTGAGTCGTTCTTGGCTAGAGCTGAGACCAATATTGATTATATTAAAAAAAAAATCCAATATTCCAATCCAATGTATTGTGCAATACAGGAAACATTAAACATAACCAGATTTCCCTCACAGTTTTTTGGTGTGCTATTTATGACATAACAATGTAGTTTAAAACCAAACCAGTTTACTTTCACAACAAAATATCTTTAATAAATGAATATGGCCAAATATATCACAAAATACTGTGTATTAAAGATATTTTGGTGTAAAGTTATATGTGGCCCTGTGATGGACTGGTGACCTGTCCAGGGTGGACCCCTGCCTCTCACCTAAAATGAGCTGGGATAGGCTCCAGCAGACCCCCGTGACCCCGCAAGGGATAAAGCGGGTAAGATAATGGATGGATGGATGGATGGTGTAAAGTTGGTAGAGTTCCAAATGCGTATTCCCAAGGGGTAGTTGCAGAGTGCCCCCTGGTGGACAGACATTAACATTCATGACTTGGTTAAAGGACTTTTTTTTTTGTCTAATTTTTCATTTTTATTCTTCATTTATGGGCCTTTGCAATGCCAATGCTGATACAATTGACAAAATGCTAATGCCTGCCATTAAACTAGCACAAAGGAACTTTAAATTTTAAGCTCTGTCGAATAGTAGATTTGACGATCTGGCCCCAGTCTTGCCATGATTCCCAGACAACTGGGATGGGACTATAAAGTTACTTTGCCTGGGTTTTAGTGACAAGTTGCCAAGTAACCTAAACTGTGAAATGCTATATCAGTGTGTAAGCATCAATCTTTCTAGTGTGTTCAAGTCCCTATACCTAATTTACTACATGTTTTTTTCTCATCTCACAATTGAATCTGACTATCAACCTTAAACATGTACACCAGTAAACACCAGAGGGGCCCCTATGTAATGGTTTATTGGGTGCAGTGAGGATTCAGAAGCAGCACAGTGCCTAAGTTTGGTCTTAGAGTGGCTACGTTGGCAAGAAAAACAACATAAACCTTTGTAGACTCCCACATAAGTATACTTTCAGTGCTTCTGTAAGGTTTAAATTACTGCTAGCACATAGATAAATCAGCTCCCTAATGATGAGCCTGAGTCTGTCATATGGTTGTTGTTTTGGCACATCACTGCATCAAGTCTCTGTTTTGCATTCTCTAGGAGCATATGGATAACACAGCACGGCCCGGAAGGAAGACATAAACTATAAGCACAGTCTTAATCACTGGGCTGCTGTTTTTGTTAAGCTTAGAAATGAATCACGGGTCAAAGATATGTATTGCTTGTGTGTGGAGCCACACTCCGCTGGCACCGTCCAGCTTCAATGGTGCGGTTCATGGTGTCAAGTATCAATCCTCTCCAAGCTTCACTTATTCCAGTCGTCCACATATGAGCAGAGCTTGCATCTTTCAGCATTTTCTACCTTGTAATCTATAAACAGTACATTTCCTCATGTTTCTAGCTCAACCACAACGTTTTTATCCCCATCCACATTCCCCTATATGTGCTTGTCTACTAGACTCGCTCGCGCTCTGCTGTCTGATTTCCTCCAGTAGCCAAACCTCAAGCCTCACAGCATTCCTTGGAGAGGACTTGAAGAGCCTCATGTAGGAGAATCTGAAATGAACAAACCTCTTGAGCCTGAAAACTATTTCATGACATAAACTGCTACAGAATTGCATCATTTACAAAAAGTGATTTATCTTAATGTGACTTATTCAACACTTTGAATTGTTTGCAAGAAATACAAGTAACTAAATAAGCATGACATGAAATATAGGTATAAAAGCCTCATTTTGATTCTTTAATAAATGACCTCAGACAGTCTGTGAATGCATAGAAGGAGATTTAATATGTTACTGACAAATGTGTTTCAAGCAGGCAGAAAATACTCCAAGCCACTAGCTTTCACACTAAGCAGCAGCAACTTTTCAACATCTCATGATGCAATTTATTTGCGTAAACAGCGCGTACAGAAGCCCCCAATAGCATTTACTATAAAGCAAGTTGCACTGACCTACAAAAGTTAGTACCCATCTTCAAATGATGTTTGTTTGTTTAAAATAAAGAGAAAAAAATCTGATAATTGTAAGGGCAACATCTAACTATTTAAATCACACCATTATTTATCCAATCAAAATTAAGCCATTAATATTATTATTACTACTACTACCATTATAAAGTACCCCCATTATGCTTCCATAAGATTATGCTTCCACCTGGCTGCAGCCAGGTGAGGATAATCAGCAAGCTTTGATGAACTGATGACCCGGTGTTCTGACCTATATAAAACAATCAATTATTCAGGCATGTGTGAACAGAATCCCAGCAGCAAAAGACGTGAGACGTAAGGAACGCATACGCGCATCATGCAGCCAGTTTGTTCTACTGTGCTTGGTTGTTCTACGGCAAAACATTTGATTTTGCCGTTTTACCATATTGGGAAGTAGTAAAAGGTGTAAAAAATGCTGAATGAGTGCTGTGGGAACTGGAATTGCAGAATGGGGTATCAGGGGAGCGAGGACACAGAGGATGAACTCGTTCCTGTCCACTGGGACACAGCAGGGCTATGTGACAACGTTTTTAGAAACTTCATTTTATATCACTGTCTGTTTGTTTGTTTTTCAGCAACAAGTAGAAGCCTAAGGCGAGTAGAAGCAGACCAAAGACATTAGAGACTTGTTGCTGACTGTGAATCATAAACTTTAGATCGTGTGAGACTGTAATGCTCTGTGACAGAACACACGGAATATTGTACTTGTGGGATAACTGTGACTACACAACTTAATGGAGGCAAAATGAAGTGTGTATTTATAGCACGATTGCTGTGTGAAAGTAGCTTTAGAGAAGCAAATGTTTTTGCACATATGTATGGTAAGGGTTATGAAAGGCATTCACAAACAATCTGGAGTTCCACATTAAAGTGAAAATGATTTTTTTACAAGTCCAAAGCCTTCAAGACAGTGGTCAGTCTTCCCAGAAGTGGACGCCTCAGAAAATGTTCCCCGACGTTGGACTGTTTCTACATTTCAGACCCTCCGAGCATAAGCACATGCATAACTGAGCATATCAAATGCCAAAGTCCATGACAGCACGATTAGAAGAAGACTGAGCGAGTCCAGCTTGTTGGAAGGACTCAGTCGGGAAACAACTACTTCCAGTTATCGTTGCTAAGGGTGGATCTACATGCTGTTGCATCATGGAAGTACTCTGGAGTTTGTTTGTCTTTGCTGCATTTTTGTTAAATAATGGCATGGTAACAATAGTTACATATGTTTTTTGTCTAAATATTTGTCAAATAAAACCTAGGACCCGCTACAATTAGATGCTTTTCACTGTTTTTAGACAGTGGGGATTTAAAGAAGGGGCACTAACTTTTGCACATGACAGTATTTATGGTGCAAATACTCATGTGTACAATACATCTCACCACACATTGATCATCCTCTCCAGGCCGGAGTCAGTAGCATTCATATACATGTTTTTTTGTTGTTTTTCTCCCCTTTAGAGCGAGGCAGTCTAAAGTTTATGATAGAAACATGTGTGCTGCTAAACACCTCTGAGAAAGAGGCCAAGTGATCAGGTAATGGGATGTGGTTTTTTATGTCCGGATCACTTTTTCTTTGATGTGGAAATTCAAAATATTGATTGCATCAGCATAAAACCAAGCAAAAATATTCAAAGAGTGTTTTGGCAGCTTTGTTGGGTCATTATTACAAACCCTCATATAATACCACTAATCTTTTACTCTGACATGTTTTTTGTAATGGTTTTAGGAAATCATTTAAAATAGTTAATTTTTGTTAATAAATGCACTGATTCAATACAAGTTGAAAGAATGTTAACAAAATTGTATATACATCCATCAAAATGAATTGTAATAAGTGTGCACAGGGCAGAAGTTCAATGAAAGGTTTTTATTTCATGCAATGAGTCAAATAAGCTGAGTTGTTTTCATATCTGGAGATCAGATGTAATATTGAATCTGCTGGTTATAATAAAAGCTGCTGCCTCCAAGCTTTCGTGTGCTTTCTTCTGGTCTGTATTAGTAACTCTGGGCAGAGAAAACAATTTTACACTTTTTTTTTGTGAAAAAGAAAAAAGAAAATCTTCTTAAATGCACTTCATAGTTAGTAGCCACCAGGTGCATCACTGTCCAACTACACTTTTAACAATTACTGTAGAAAAACTGCACAGTTTAGCTGAAAAACTAATTTTTGAAGCTGTACAATCAAGTTTATATAACCTGCTGAAACATGAATACACTTTCTGTTGCTCTTTACTTCTCTGCATGATGGGAGTTCAAACTAGTCCGAAGCTAAAAGTTCAGATAAATATATCCTACTGAATCAAACGAATATAAACAGCCAGTAGCAAATACAGCCATATCAGAAACAGATAGAGGAGACTGTGAATGTGAACTGATTATTTCAAGGACAGAACAAAGACATCCAGCTTTGATGTCTCTCAGAGCAGTGAGTCACGAAGGCCACTGTTAGCGGGCTAGACTCACGAAGCGCAGGTTATTCAAATACATTTCCGATCAGAAACTCTAGATCAGGGGCCTCATTTATAAAGCTTGCTTGCGCACAAAACAGGGCTTGAAAGATGCACACGCCACCTTCTACGCAAAGGTTGGGATTTTTAAAAAAAACTAACCGAAAAATGTGTGTATCTCTATGCCAACCCTGACCCTCGCACACGAACATTTTGAAGATATGGGGAACTGGCGACGCAGGCGGTGAGGTGGTGAAATGAAGCCAGATTCATGTCATACTCTTAATGTCATCACATATCAGACTTATAGATCCATGTACACCCAAGCCGGTGTTCTGCCGAGGTAGGACAACTCGGCAGAAAATACTACAGTACGATCCCCGTTTCTTTTATCTCAGTTTCTTTTTTTTCAAAGGCTTTTTCATGCAAATAGACGATTTAACAGCAGGAAGTCAGAATGTGCTTCCACATAGATCTATGTGCACGACGCTTCGGCGGAAGAAAAAAACCTGTCAAATCACGCTTCCACATAGATATTGGCAGGTAGGATGATTTGACAGATGAAAATACCCTGTGAGATCACGCTTCCACATAGATAAATGTTGATGTCTATGTGGAAGCGTGATCTGACGGGGTATTCTCATCTGTCAAATCATCCTACCTGCACGGCGTGTCCGCGGTGCAGGACACGCCGGGCTGGTGTCGTGCCAAAAAGTGATTGCCTGCCAGAATCTGATTTCTCCCCTGAAAATGGGTGTTTTTACCTACCAAAAATTGAAGGCCAAATACAGTTAATGAAAGGTTGTTTCTACCTAAATATGATTTGATCTCATTCTTAAGCTTCATAATCTGAAAATCTGACGTCTCAGCGCTATCGCTCAACGGGCTGCTGTGCGCGCTCCCGCGGCCAGAAATCAGATTCTGGCAGGCAATTCACTTGCTTTATTTTTGTTAGTGATGCCATTACTGTGACCACCAAATAATGTTGTTTTCCTGGCCTCCACCTCATCCACAACATCTCAATCTCAGTCTCCGGGAAATTTCGCTTTCTGGTCTTCCTTGCCATGATTTTTGAGTGTAAAACACCGTTGATCGGCAGGTTCATTTATATGCAAATACAGTCGCCAGGTGCTTTGCATTCACCATTTATGGTAAAAAGTGGGCGTGTAGAGGGCGGGATATGAGGAATTCACCTGCGCAACCTTCCAGCTGGAATGTGATTTATAAAGCGAACATTGCGTGCCAGTGTGTGTGCACACGGTTTTATAAATCCGGATTTTCGGCTTTTGGGCGCACGTGTACTTTTAGTATGGATCTTACGCACTCTTTTATAAATGAAGCCCCTGAACATGTGAAACAGAACTAAATTCACACTGGAAAATCTTTTAAGGGAAATAAAAACAATGTGTGCGTGTCTCTTTTTTTAAAGGGTGTCGAAGGAATGAAAAAAGCAATTAGATGAATATAAATTTGATGCATTCATTCAATATTGGGCCTAAATTAAGATGGATACAGAGCATATTCCCAGTCTTTAATAATAGTTCTCATTAAAAGGATACATGTAATCGAAATATGCTTTCAAGAGAAGACTGTTGATAACCGCGAGTACCAGTAAGGTGTCATAGCACACAGCAACAGACACATAATCAACTTTTTTGTACCTCACTTTATATGGGATCTTCGTATCTCAATCTAGCCTCAAGGCAAGTTGGGCTTACTAATAAATGTAAATACCACTTTTTAACCTCTCGAGAGATTTTTTTTTTACATTACATTATGTTCCAACATTTCATATTTCACATTGGAAGTTAATAATGACCTTCCTTTACTCCACACATATATTCAATCTGAGAATACAGTTATTAATTTAGGATAAAAAAATAGCCTAAAAGAATTTCAAGATAACATGTAACACATAGAAAATTAGATATTATAGGGCAAAAACACCTTTTCAAAGTTACTTATCATCAATAAACCCGTCACACTTTATAACCTAAAGGCACCTTAGACAAAAATAAACTTCTTGTGAAAAGGGTTTGGGGTTGAAAAAAGGGAAAGGAGAAAGCTTTTCCCCTCAAAAAGCCCGACCACTGCATGAAAACACTGTAGTGCCACAGGAAAGGGTACATAGTAAATAAATTGAGATTTAATTGGATAAACTGCTGTGATTGTCTAAAAGCATGATGTAAAGATACAGAATGCAAATCTGTAATATCACAAGATTTGACTCACTTTTTTTCTACTCGTGCCCTAAAAACGATCAAAATGCCCCATTTCTCTGATGTACTGCGACGTTTCTGCAACACATTTTCAGGATAAAACATGCAATGTCCTCCTTATCTCCTTGTCATGTAGAAACCTTTTTTCTGGATTTGGACTTCAAAATCTAATAAAACAACACACACAAAAAATATACAAAACATTGAAACCGACAAAGACACAGTTGAGAAAAAGAAAAAAACAAAAGCTAGTATAAAAGCAATGTCCAACATGCTTTGTCCTGCTTCTGAAAAAAACTATTTCCCTGGCAAGAAGGTGGAAGCTGTCTTCCCCTCCTTCCTTGGTATCCACTTCAACTCCTTCCAAAAAATAATACGCTCAGGTCCATCATCATTCATTTCAAGTCTCCCTTCACCTCCTTTTCAACCCTTTTTATAGCTTCCCTCTCAGGCTCGACAGGCTTGCTCCCCCTGCAGGCGACAGGTTGGAATGACACTGTATTCCTAGCCAGATAAGGGGGGAGATGGTACCTCTGGTTGCACCGAGGGGGTCAAAATTGGAAAGTTGCTCAGGATTCAAACACAGGGGCATGAAGTGGGCTACAGATCAGACGCTGCTGGCTGGGTGGCAACGGTAGGTGCAATTAGACAGTTGGTCCGATCCACTGTCCACGTTCTGGGAGCAACCCCCTTCACAGCACGCCTCTGAAAGAGAGAAAGTAGTTTTTTATATTTTTATATATCTATATAAAATATAAGTACTAACTGTATTTTCAATTAAATAAATGTGCTAGAAATTCAGAGGGAGAAAACAGCTGGTACCTGCGTTTTCCTGATTTTGGCATGGACTGGGGTTGGACCCTTCACTACCAGTGCTCAGCTGAAGACGCCTCATGTGGCGTATGACGGCAGTGGCGTTAAATGCTTGCTGCAGAGATACAAGGAACCTTCACCTACATGAAATCAACGAGGCCCGGGGCAGCTGCCTCAGGTTTTGTAGTTATAACAAATCTTCATTTGAACAATTCAAGAAATATCTGTTATTTAAAGTTAGATTTTAACAGGACCCCTTAACTGTGCTGCATTCTCTATATTTTATTTACATGCATATATATTTTATATGAAATTCTGACTTACCTTCCACTTGCTCTTTGCAAAGTTTTTCTTGATCTGAGCACTGACAGACTCGTGAATGTTCTTGTCCAGGGCAGTATCCTCCGCGATCCTGACACAGAAAGCAGGAAATGTAGGTTGGTGTATGCAAAGTGAGTACAAAACATGGATTCACTCATAATTTTTTTTTAAACTAAACCTGGGGTTTTAAAATAAATAAATCAAATAGAAATAAAATAATGCACCTTAAAGGAGCTTGAGGCCGGATTGAGGCAGGATTTATGAAAAAAATTCGTATACGTTTTAAGTTTTCTAGTAATAATGTCAGATGAAGCGTTCCAAACCCAAAAGAATGAGCCCTCTAGTGTATCATTATTTTCAATAAAGACAGAAGTACATGAGGCATACCACGGGTGCTGCAGGGCCTGGTCACAGGTGTAACGTGTGTCAGGATCTTTCTCCATTAGATGCACTATGAAGTCTTTAGCTGTAAAGAAAATAACAAAAAAAAATTAACACACATTTTTTTTGGTCTGTTCATTTAAGACATATCCATATAATATGTTAGCATTCTTGTTTAAAGTGGAGTGGGGTTATTAAAGTAATGGTATTTAAAAAATAGGAAAGGTGGGAGATACATAAGAAAAAATATGTGTACCTGAATCAGAGATGTCATCCCAGTAAGGAGAATCAAATTCATAGTCTGCTTTCAGAATCTGTTCAAACAGTTTGGCATCATTCTCGTCGTAGAACGGAGGATATCCACACAGCCTGGAAAACAGACAATCATTTACTTTAGACCTCAGATGTGCAAGATATGAATAACACCAAAGTACAATCGTTTACGAAAGATTCAAATCCTTATTTAATTCAAAATGGTATTAAGACAAAATATATGATGCTGAAAGTGATTTTTTTAAGAATATGTCTTTGACCTCTTAAAGATGTACTCACAGGATATAGGCTATGACACCGATTGACCAGCAGTCCACTGCTTTACTGTAAGGTTTCTGTGCCAAAACTTCAGGCGCTTAAAAAGAAAAGACATTCAGGAATGAAAGAGGGCAAGTGCCATGACAGGAAACGTTGCGCTGTGCGCTCTCCCGAACACGGATGTTGATTACTTTACCAACATATCCCGGTGTTCCACAGGCTGTTGACATCACACTGCCAGATCCCTCGATTTTGGACAGACCAAAGTCACTGATCATGATTTTGGAGTCTTCGTCCATGCTGTAGTACAGCAGGTTCTCTGGCTGTGAGGACGGGCAGCATGGTGATGTACATGAAGTCACAAGGAACAACAGCAAAAAATTAAAATACAAAGTCTCTCTTCCTAAGTGACATGCACACATTACTTACTACCCCATTTAAAGAATGTTGATTACAAAGGCAACACGAAAGACAGCCTTAGTTTACTGCCATCAAAGCAGTACTGAACTACAAACCACATGCAGGTATACATAGTATGCAAATTCAAAAAGAAAAAACATATATAGGGATTAATTCTCTTTTTTGATGTACAGTGGATCCTTTCTCTGGCATGTAATACACTGCAATACATGTTTATTCCTTCTCACACCACTTTTGTCTGGGCATTGAGAATAAATACAAACAAGTGTTACTTTGTCCAATTCTTCCTGCAAACACAGCAGTTCACATACACTCTGATGGGGAAAGGTCACGACTGCAGGAAGATCAAATATCACCAGTGTCTGACTTTAGCCGCCCTTGATGGATACATTTGCCTCCAGATTTATTATGAAATGCACAGAATAAATGTGCAAATCTCTTAAAACCACAGCTCTATTTTGGGAGTTTTTTGTTATTGTTTTTTGGAAAGAAAACTGAACAATTTAATTAATTGTCCCACATATTTGTTGATAAACCAAAGATCCTCTGCCCATCTCTGCTCCACACAAACCTCAGTCTGTTGTTCTTTGTGAACACTGTTCTGAAATCCTGAAGTGGATTTTCTCTCATTTACTCTCTTACTCGGTCACTCTTGTTTGCACTTCCATTTTCACTTTCATGGGTCTCCTAATTGCTCATGCCATAATGTCTACTGTAGTTTTGTGATCTTTTTTAATTGTTGTTGAAATGTAATTTAAAGCTGTGAAGCAATAAAAAGTTAAGATAGGCGGTAGAAGTACAAAGCGGCTCTCCCTGGACGGACATGACACCAATGCAGATAGACCACACTTTATTAAATCAATCAAATAGTCCTTCAAATGAAACTGATATTTCAACGTGAAAAATTATCCTATGTGTTACTTTAAATAAGGTTGACAAAACAAAGAAAAGTATTTTTAAATCAGAATTTCCCTTTTACATATTGGTTATACAATACTCATAAAGAAGACAGGGTGGAACTGCTTTATGATGTGTTTTTTTTAACTGTTTAGCTTAAATAACATCTATTTATTTCATGATTAAACAAAAAATCTACTTTTCAAATTAACTATCACAGAACACCAAAATAAACAATATAAAAACATCTCGTAAACATAAACAAACTATACTCTGGCGTAAAAAAACATATAATAGGATAAGAGTTTAAAAAATTGAAACTCAACATCACTCAGTCACATGAAGATAAAAAGTTTAAGCGTGCACCCCTGACTGACCTTGAGGTCGCGGTGCACGACGCCCATGCCATGGAGGTATTTGACAGCATCCAGAATCTGCTGAATGAGCTTGCTGGCGTCCTTCTCTGTGTAAAAACCCTTCTCTATGATACGATCGAAGAGTTCCCCGCCAGATACCCTGCAAGACGAGATTCATCCACTTCAACTTTTTTTGTGAAAAATTTGAAAATGTAGAATTCAAACTGGAATTGTACTAAATTTCTCAGAATATGGCCATGTTGGAAAAGTAGTAAAAGGAAGTGTGTAAGCATGAAAACACGTGAGAAAATACAAAGTAGGAACCTTTTACAACTCACTTTTGGCTGAAAGTTGTAATGATACCTCTCATCAAATTATATGTGTCCTACACACAAAATTTACACATGTGTCCTACAGTCAAATATAAAAAGTGTTGTTTTTTTTCCCCCGGCCAATATAAAGAAACTCCAAAAGAAGCCACATACATTTAAAGATGTCTTTCTATCTGCAGCCACTAGATGGCGACATCAATCTATAAATTAAATCAAGTGAATGTAGCACAAATATACAGTAAATATGTCTGCAATCACTTGGTGAGCAGCAATGTCTCCTGTTATTTTACCTCATACTTTCAGTTCCTCCAAGTTTCATTTCAGTATCTGCATAGATTCTTGCATTTTCTTACAATATTTGATGTTGTTAGGTAAAGGTGAAATTAAAACGAGGCATGTGTATTATACTACAGTATAATGGCCAGGGAACAGTGGCAGTATCTCTTTGCTTTCAAAAATCCTGCCAGCGCTGCAGAATTAGAGGAGTGACTAAGCATCTCCATCTAAAGCTGCATGTCCTGCTGCACCGCCACGCATCCACTGGACATTAGACTCTGTCTTAACCGACAGCTTAAGACATATAACGTCTAATTCTGTCTTTGTACCTTAGAAAATCTCTTTAATCATACCATGTCCAAAAAGAGTTAAATGTGTGACAAACTATGAATTTGTCACACAAAATTAATATTGGGCGATATGACCTTTTGACAGGGAACAAAATAATAACTGTTGATTGCAAGTTCTGCTTTAGTCCTTCCCTCGATAAATGTACATCCTCCCCTCGGCTGGCTGCTGTGTTTAGTTTTTCCGCTTCGACTGTGATGAATACATAAATGATTTACTGTTTCAGTGGTCTCACAGTTAACCGTTCTCCTGATCCTAGTCTGTTCTTGCTGTGGTTCCTCTTTGACATTTTAGCAGGTGAGGTAGGTGGGATGCTGACTGGCAGCTGGTGTGACAGCAAACTCCCCACTGTTGCTCTCTTCGGAGTGTGCGCTGAAGCATGTGTGTGTGTTACCGAGTGCAGTTCAAGGCATGTGACAAAGAGTGTGTGGGAGATGCTTTGAAAAAAAATTTGACAAAACACAATAACACAGTCCCACACATATGTGAATACTCACAGTTGCATGACAAGGTAGAGGTGCGATTTACTCTCAAATATGTCTTCCAGAGTTACAATGTTATGGTGTTTAATCCTGTGAGAAGGAAAATGAGAAAGCAAGGAAAGAAGTTTAGTTATTTGTTATACTAAATACTGTACAATTGGTTATTTACTTTTAAATATTGTATATTCTTGGGTGTTGGTAGTGAAATTAATTGAATCCCATTTTGCCTGTGAAACAATAGAAAATCCCTTCATTTGGATTTAAAATCCAAAAGAAATCCTTTTTGTAGAGATGGTGTCAATGTACAGCTGATTTCAGTTTACGGTTATGATCCTTTCTGTGCTGTGACAGCAGTAGAAAAGTGACACCGCAGAGCAAAACTGGTGTTGTATTTCGCTGTTGAGTCTTTGGATTCTGTTACAGAGGCCTGTATTATGTCAAAGTTGTTTCGGCGTGACATGATATAAACATAATGTTTGGTTCATGGACGCATCAAATGTGCTGCCTGGTGAATCAACCAGTCAATCAGAGTTCAACTATGTACGGTAAAAGTGCTTCAGCAGGAAGCAAATTATCTGACCCTATATCAGTCAGTGGCTCAGGTGGTGGAGCGGTTTGTCCAATAATTGAAGGATGGGTGGTTCAAACCCCTGTCCCCCACAATCTGTCGTTGTGTCCTTGGGCAAGACACTTTACCCTCCTTGCCTCCAGTGAGGGCATCGCTGGTGTATAAATGCTCCGGTGGTGCTCGGAGAGGCCATTGGCGAGGATTGGCTGCCATGTTTCTGTCATAGTCTAGTGATGCCTCCTCATTTCCTCGTTCCTGTTTTCCCCTCCCCTTCTGTGTCTTGTCTGTCTCTCCCTGGGAGTGGCCATTCCCCCAATCACCAGCTACCAACCTGACGCACCAGAAACCAATCCATTCTTCAACTCCAAGCAGTATATCTACCCCGGCTCCAGATCCAGTCCTCGGCAGATCGTTGCTTCAGCTACTAGTTACGTTCAGGCCTCGCTACAGCTCACTCTTCTGAACGGCCATTTTGCCTCTCTCCATCCCTCACCTGTTTCCTGGTGTTCAGGACCACATCACCACCACCTACCAGAAACCGGCCTGCCTGCTCAACCACCACTCTCCAGCCAGCCCACATTGCTTGCCTTTTTGCCATCCCATTCCACCCTCTGCTTCAGCTCCGCCATTCCCTCCTCCTTGGGCATTTCCCAGATCCCTGACAACCATTTAATAAGTCGTCCTGTTGGAATATCTCTGAGTCTGCTTTTGGGTCTGTTCTGTAGTTCCCTAACACTTTCCATCAGTCTTCAATGTATGAATAATGGAGTGCATTGAGTGGCCAAGAAAACTGTGATACAAATCTGATCCATTAAATTGAGCAACTATGGTAATTGGTGAAACTAGCAAATTGAGTTAAAAACTACCCGAAGCATGATTAAAGCTCAGAAAGATGGTGGTGCCAGGAAAAAGTCAAAGCACTGAACAGTTGTGTAGCATAAAGAGGGCATTTTAGAAAACATTTTAGAAAAGCCTGATGGTTCCTGATTTACCCTGAGCAAGAACGATGGGCACATCAAAGTTAGAATGGCGAAAGATTATGCCAAGAAAGCCAGTGGAGGAGTGTTATGATGTGTGCCTGCTTCACTTGGTCCGGCCTTTGCAAAGAAACATTGTTTGTCCAAAAATGAGTTCAACTGACTTCCTGAATCAACTTTTCCATCAATTGCGTGTGTTTTTTTTGTTCTTTTTTGTATATTTTTGCCTGACTGGATGGCATAAGCATATTCATTCCAATATGACAGAGCCAGGATTCATCGGGCTCAAACAGTGAAATGCAAATTCACCGAAACTTTTTAGGATATGCTTGGAAGAACTTTATGCAGGAGTCTGACTCCCTTTAACCTTACTAACATTATGTTATCAGAGCTAAACGCTTTCAAAAGGCATTTTGTTTATTTTTGTGGGACTTTTTGTGTCTATGTGTGTGTATTAAAATTGTGCTATATTAACACAGAATTTTAAATAGCATTAAGGAAAACAAGCCAAGCTCAAGAGAGGATGTAATAAATATTAATCCGGTCATTAAGAAATATAAATGCTCTAAAGCGATATCAGAGAGGTCAAAATGTCCACCAAGAACTTTTTTTCTGATTTTATATTTCAGCCATATTAGACACTGAGTCTATTAATTATTTAGTCCAGTGCTTAGTTTCAAGTGTGTGTTATTGGAGGGAACTATGCTGAATATGTGAGGACAAAGACAAAACAAAGTCACGTGTCTGAGATGTACCAGAGGTAACTCTGTATGGGTCAGCTCTAGCTCATGCTGGATTACAGCAATGATTCTTATCCAGATTGCAACGATGCATGGACACCCTCATTCATCTGCTTAGCTCTGTGTGGAGGGAGAGATGAACCCTGTGAAGGATGAGCGACGGATTAAAACTACAGAGTGAGGAGACACGTGTGGCCCCATATGTGCTCAGGCATGCAGTTTAACATGCATTTAAAAGAAGCATTCTGCATTTAAGATGCATTTCTGTAGGAGTGTGCAGGTGATAAAACATTTGGTGGACTCTGATAATGAATATTGTCAGACTTTTTGAATACTGAAATGATGAATGACTGCACGTGCAGATGAAACATTTGCTATTTTGTCTCATCAGTTCTCTGTTTCACAGCTTTGAGATGTCGTAACTCCAGAACATTGGTCGGGGGAACTCCTTAATGAATGCTTCCGAAAATATCAACAGGAACTTAAAGTTCCTGCAATGGGACAGATGTTTTTTGGTTTTGGGGGGGGGGCAAAGAAACCTCACAGTTGTAATTCAATAAGAGGCTTAAGGTCTGTCTCAGTTATGCAACATTTACTTGGGTTACCTAAAAAAAACAAAAGAAAAAAATATTTTACATACCGCTCTATAGTTACATTAATGCCAAGAGCTGGAATGTGTGTGTGTGTGTGTGTGTGTGTGTGTGTGTGTGTGTGTGTGTGTGTGTGTGTGTGTGTGTGTGTGTGTGTGTGTGTGTGTGTGTGTGTGTGTGTGTGTGTGGAAAGATATGTGCTCCTATCATGGTTTCTGCATGGGTGACAGCATTTGTGTAGAACGTTATCTGCAGAAAGAGGTATGCTGAGCATGTAAAGCACGAATCAGGGCTGTGGACAATTCTGTGTAGCTATTGCCAGGTACACAGTTGTCCAGAGAGGGCTGCATGCACATCCTCCACTGATGACATTTAGGTCATCACACACACACACACACACACACACACACACACACACACACACACACGTGTGTGTGTTTCACACAAGTGAAAACTGGGCAACAATGTCTTTTCTGATTTTGCTTTTGACGCCGAGGAGAATGAGCAGAACATAATTTGCTGTTTGTGACAAAGATTTCAGATAGAGACGTTATCTGGAGACCTTTTTCAATTCAGTTCAATTATTTTCACGCCGAGTAGGCGAATTTATGTAATTTTAAAAAGTATTATTAAGTAATTCAAAAAAATAACAGCAGGAATTTGGAATATAATTTTATAATCTGAGATGTGGATCCACCCACAATGTTTCACTCAAAGACGGCACAGAGAGTGACTAGTAACTGTATTTGCAAACATCTTTTGAGTAAATATTTGCTCCAGACAAACTTGGAGAAGGAAGAAAACCCAGAGCATTCATGATGGCAGTGCATTAATCTCCCAACGAGCTGGGCAGAAAACTTTCCGTGATTAAATGAAGTAAACAAAACAAGAAAGTGTTTTCCAGACACACTACATGAGGATCGTCTATCCCTGCACAGTGGCCAGCCCATTAAATAGGCATATTTATACAACTGATTTACATCAGTCAAATCAAAACATTACTACAAGTAAAAACACTTTACAAACAATTTATAATTAAACCTTAGTCATTAAAGGAAAGCTGGGCTGACAGCTGTGGATGTGGTCTGGCAGGACATGGAAGTGGATACTACAACATCACGCCATGATGTTCATTAGAGAACAACTTTTCTTTCTGACAGTTGTGTCCTGAGGGCAAAACACAAGAACAGGTTTGCCTCATTGTACACATTTGTTATTGCAACACAATATAATGAAACTAAATATTAAAGCAGAGAAAAACTAGACAGCGAGAATAAGTCTTTTTTTTATGGCAGACATAAAATATGGATATTCAAGAGTCAACATTTACATACAAAATGTATATCTAGGGCTACTGGTAGTCTCCTAGTGCAGCCCATGGCCTAATGGAAATAATTTGCATGGCGCACAAATGAGACATGAAGTGCATTAACCATCCAACATTTGAATCACCACTGCCCGTTTTCCGCTGCTGCTCCACTGCCTTTAACGGTCAATTTAAACTCAATTGCAGACTCACATGTGGGCATAATGTCTGTTTGGGGGACTGGGTTGCACAGGATTGGCGTGACGCGCCCTCTAATGATGCCATTACTTCAAGCCCACCAAAGGGCTTCTTTGACTATGACTGAACACATTTTCTCTGCTAACTTTCGATTCAGACAACAATTTAGCCATTTGGTGATCAAGAAATGTAACAGCACCCATTTTAATAGTTACATTTGAAAAAACAAACAAACAAAAAGCTCAAATGTTGAAAATAAATAGATAAATGTTCTTGTAACCTTATCAAGGCTGTGCTAGTGTTACCCATTCGCACAAAAATAATCACGTGTCAACGGGCATAATGGCACCACCATGGAGGTTCCAGTATTTGCCCAGCACCTGGTTGGGAAGGTTGGGATCAAACCAGCAGTCTTCCAACGTGATAACCAACAACGGAGCCATGGCTGCCCAACCAACTTTGAGATAAAACAGAAAACCCGATACGTTAGTGACCAGGAAATGAACACGTGAATACGCAAATGCATGATGGGAACTCAGAGTCTTGAAAACATCCTGCATTTATTACGGTAACGGGTCAAACCGAGCCAACATCGTTTGGTTTTGAGATGTCAACTTTTAAAAAGGAAACTGAGTGCTGTGAACAATAATTAATTGTGAATTCATTATGAGAAACTTATAACCAAATTCATTTATTCATCTTTTTGGAGCACCAGAACAGGCTGATGATCAACTTTGACATATTTATGTCTAAATGTATTCAGGGGAACCTATTTAAATATCAATTTATCACAAAGCAAAATAACTTTTTTGGACTTGGAAGAAGTTTGGATACCAGTAAAACAGTCTCCTTTTAGCTGTAATGTGGTCTCCAATTTTTTCTCCCTCTTCATCAGTTACATCTTTTTGTTAAACATGCTTGTGTGGAGCTGTGAATGCGACACATCACTCAGACTCTGCGTAGCGAGGGGGAGCAGGACTTGAAATGCTACAACAGGTAATTAAATCATAGCACGAGTCTAAACAAACTTCCTCCAGATCCAGCAATGAATCCCGAGCCAAGTTTATCTCAGTTTGTCACAGTTGTAAGTGAACTGCTACCTAGCCCCCGCCACCCTCATTCCACTGTCCTCACTTCATGTGGGATCATAGCTGTATATTGTGTGTCCTGTAACCCAGGCAACAAGGGCTCTAAAAATAACTTGCGACTCATCTAAATCAGCCATTTTCACTGTGACCTGTAATTCCCCACATCTAGGGAAGGAAACATCTTAAACACTTTATAATCACAAACAGTATTCTTATAACTTCCTTTGTCTTAATGTTTTTGGTTGTTTTTTTTAAACTCATCTCTTATTTGATATAAAGAAAGTTTTTGAATGAGCTGGAAGTTCTGCAACAGAAAATGTACAGGAGTTATTGAATATATAAACTCATGTTGACTTTTATTGTACTGTGAAACATAATCTGACAAATACACGTCAAGTTGAATTACATTATATTTTTATGTGAGGTGATAAACACTTTAAATTGAACCATTTTACAATATACAAAATTTGTGCCCAGATATCCTCCTTCAAAATACTTTTCACTTGTTGCCATCTTTATCTGGACTCGGGTCACGAGCAGCAGCCCCCGCTGAGAGGCCCAGCCCTCTCTTTCCAGCCACCTCCTACAACTTTTCTGGGATCATGATGAGGTGTTTCCAGGCCAGCGGAGAGATGTAATCCCTCCAGCATTTTCTGAGACTGCCCAAAACACCTCCCAAAGGAGGTATCCTAATTAGACATCCTAATCAGATGGCTCCACTCGATTTGAATCCGGTGACCATAGCAACATAGGCCGACTGGTAAACAGAGAGTGTTGTCTTTTGGCTGAAAGGTTGCTAGCCTGACTGGTACAGAGTGTGCATTACTGCAGATGCTGCATCAAAATGCCCAGTGGATATCCTGCTCCATTCATTCCCCACTTATGAACAACACAATGAGATACTTCAACTCGAGATCTTGAGACCTCCAAACAGAGACCCTTGAGTCCTTGGCTATGGCAACGAATGTTGTCCCAGAGACGTTCTATAAACCGAGACAGCCCACTAAGGTTCGGTTTCCTGTATCTGTGTCACGTGACTGCCACGCCCCTTTAGGAGACCGGAAGTAGGTCCTGAGTCTATTGAGTCCTATGGGAAAAGTGAACGTGAGCACAGATTATTACCAATTCCTTCGCCCCATAGTAACCTAAGTAAATATGGGACCCATTTTTCAAAAGCCACAAACCTTCTGAACATTCTGACACCAAAATGGCAATTTTCAGACCGACAGATTAGGAGAAAATGAACTTTGTTTGAGACCTGTCTCTGTCTGAGCAACACACTCTCGCGAGATTTGGCTCTCATCGTTTTCCCATCGGATAAAATTAAGTTTAAAACTAAAATAAAACTTGCTTCTTTGCTTAATAATACTGTTATTTTTATTATTTAAGTATTTTTGGAAGAAAGTTGTACTGTATCTAGTGTTGTATGTTCCAAAACGATGTGGGGAGCGGGGCGGCCACGCCCACTTAGGAGACCGGAAGTGTATACCATTCCATACCATTGCCAGTAACGGCAATGCGCTATCTTGTGTATAGAGGATCTTTGGTTGTCCCTAACAGTTGTGAACAGTATCATTCCAACCATCGATTGCAGAAAATGGCTCCTTGGACAGGAAACGTGACATATTGCTGAGCTCCGTCTTCCTTCATTACATGCCCGAACAAATAATAGTGGGATGATCATAACATTGGATACATCACATACAACAACTAGTTATTTTTTGAACTTCAATATGATTTGTAACACGTCACATCAGTTTATATTGAACATGATCTACATGTATGGTTTCAAGTGTTGTCATTAGACTTTTACCGAACAGAAATAGAGATAAAATGATGAGATATTTGCTACCTTGAACATTGAGGCTAGTAGTTCAGATAAATGTAACGATTTGCATTACCACGCCAGGCTTCTAAGTGCAAGATTTGGCGTCAAATATCAAAGAAATTTAGGGTGCATGAATGTTCTTTATTTCTTATTTACGCAACGCTAACAGTATACTTACTTGTGCAGGACTGCTATCTCATTCTCAATGCTGTTTTCCTTTCCTTCTAATGCTTTTTTGGGAATACACTTGATAGCCACCAATTTGTGGGTCCTCTTCTCCTCAGCCAAGACCACCTCAGAGAAAGCCCCCCTGAAACACAAACACATGTCAGTCAGTCAGAGCTCAGGCTCTTCCCGTGTATCCATGACATTAAGGAGACAAGGAAACTTTGATGTTAGATTGGCCTAACTTTTGTAAACACTTAACCACTTAAAGTCTGAGTAATGGTTAAAAAAAAAAAGAAAAGAGAAAGCAGTTCTGTGGTGCCAGATTGTGTTTATTTTTAGAATCAGCCTTCTCCTGAATTTCCTGGGACACTGACTCAAATTCTGGCAAGCTTACAAGCTGGTGGGACGATTTGGACACAAAAGTTATAAAAAGAAAGCAAAAAAAAACAAAAACCGTCAGGTTCATCTCTGTGACAAATCTTGATACAAAAAAAAAATTAAAAGGCCGACTCGTGATGATTGTCACTCCTTTAGATTGCTAGAATCTACTTTGATCCAGTTCATCAGAGGATTTGATTGAACATCACACATCTATGTACATCACTGTATTTAATACACCTTTCACCGTCTGCAGCTGAAGGTTGCTCATATGAACACTTGGATATTTAGAACAGAAATATCCGATTCAGAGCTTTACTGTAAGTATAAAATCCTAGGCCACAATTAAGTGTCAACACGGTGTCACAAGTAGGATTAGTAAAACAACAGCAATAAAACCGTGCGTGGAAACGGGTGCTGTGGGTTGGGATAAAGCAAAGATAAGATCCTATATTACTCTTAAGCTGCTTTAGGGATTCCAAGCCGAGCTACAGTATCACTATTGTCAGCTGTCGGTGCAAACAAAAGAAAACATATCTGTTGTTGTAAAGATTTAAATTCCATAGTAGATCTCTCCAAATTCTATAAAAAATATACGGCATTCACTGAAACTGCTCAATTCCAACGTGTAGTCATTTTGAAACAAATGTTCACTGTGGTTTTGATGATATTAACTGGGCTGAGGATAGATGCTGGCAGTACCATCATGTTCAAACACGTTTCCATGTTCCTGAAACCTGCCGTTTGGAGGTGGAGGAAGGCGGCAAGAGCCTTGTTCACAATCAAAGTCATCCAAGCGTCTCTGATGCCACAGATTGTTGTGTGTGCGCAGAGGCGAAGCAAAACCCCCCAGTCAGTAGGTGTACGGATACATCATCATCTAGTATAGGACCGAGTGCACAGTGTCACACCACCACCACGAAAACAAAATGTGTGACCTACAAACCCAGAGTTCGAACAATTCATTCAGCTATGAAAAAGCAAACATCACCCCAAAGACTGCTTGCATCTACATTTGATACTCCAGCAGCAGGATGTTGTAATAAAAAAAAAAATCTCAATGATAATGAATTAGCCAAACGGGTGTTTTGAATCAGCATTTGTATTTTTATGTCTATTTTTTTTATTTTTTTATTTTTTAAATCACAATGGGCTCCTGTGTTTAATGCAGCCCATTTCAGCTTGCATCATCTTGTTTATCATCTGTTATATTTCAAATTTGTTGAGCAAATAAGCAAACCACGCTCATGTGTTGGTCAGACGGACAATGATAGGGTGGCCAGAGGTTGAGGAAATTAAAAGAAAACTGATAGATTTTGAAGCACACTGCTCGTACCAACAATCCACACAGCTGGAGTGCATTTGTGTAATTACACAGCGATGCAACACTGAGCCCCCTCTATCCATCCATCCATTATCTATACCCGCTTCCTCCTATCCCAGGTCAAGGGGGTCTGCTGGAGCCTATCCCCGCTGACCTGAACAGGTCACAAATCTATCACAGAGCCACAAATAGACAAACAACCACCACTCTAGTTAGATGAACACGTAAACTCTTTGGACTGTGGGAGGAAACTAAAGTACCCAAGAAAACCGTCAAAGGCACAGGGTGAACATCCATGCAGAAAGGCCTTTATAAAGCTATAAAGGGCCGTCTTGAAAAGGACAGCTTTTGTGAAGCAGCAACTGGGAGGTGTACATTTATATATGGCTAACAACCCAACCACAGTCTGTTCAGAGAGACAGAAGGAACAACAACTCAGCATGACAGCCATCAAAATGTGTGAAGGATGTGAAATGAAGTCATTCTGTCATTTTTAGCCGCCCATTTTCTTTACCCACTTCATCCTGTTCAGGGTTACAGGTGGTCAGTCCATAACAGGGCCACACGGAGACATATGAGTCACACAAGCAAGCATACTCACAATCAATCCTATGGACAATTTTAGAATTACATATATTAAACTAAAACTAATATATGAATTTGAACCGCAGGAGGAAGCCAAAGTAGCTAGAGAAGATGGAAAGCACACAAACTCAACATAGACAAGGTCCCTGGCAGGATTCAAACCTGTAACCCTCTTGCTGGTGACCTCACCACAACCCATTTCCCCCATCTCACT
Source organism: Cololabis saira (assembly GCF_033807715.1). Taxonomy (NCBI): domain Eukaryota; kingdom Metazoa; phylum Chordata; class Actinopteri; order Beloniformes; family Belonidae; genus Cololabis; species Cololabis saira. Next base: position 29,919,904 of record NC_084594.1, on the reverse strand, counting down.
TCTAACGTAAACAATGATATGTGAAAACATTATTGTAAGCAGAAAGAATGTCACCCCCACTCCCAGGCTGCCAGAAATATAACCTGATCTGGTTCTGTGGGAAACACTGAACTCTCTAGTCGAGGCTGCAGTTAATCAAGCAGGAGAGGGAGGGGAGGGGAAGCAGCAAATTGCCACAAGCAGAACTCAAAACCAGAACGGTTGCTGTAAGCGTGTCCCCCTCATTATGTGCGGCAAACACTCTGCAAGGCACGTTACAGAGGTGTTGCAACAAAAATACTTCTGCATGATGAGGGAGATTAAATGAAAAGAATAATGTCTTGTGATCAACATTCTTTAAGTGCTTTCTTAAGTGACTCCTGAAGTCCTCCTTTGTAAGCTGACATAAAGGAACGTTACCCGGAACCTGCTTGCAACACGTACAGTACGAAGAAGTAAACTGTTTTTTGTTGTCATGTTGTGACATGCAAGTCAAACCCTAAACTAACATAAACAAAGATTTCCACTTAAATTCCGTAGTCTAGACAAACAATGACAGTTGTAATGATTTGAACGAATGCATGCTAGTTCGGATTTTATTTAGAATTTAATAATTATGATACACACATTTATGCAATGGAAGTTACAGCAAACTTTCAGTGCTCAGGGAGAAAAGAAGAGTATTTCAAGTTTTGGTTCCATATCAGTGAGCTATCTTGAGGTCTCTGGTCGTTAGGAGAAAGGTATCCTGGGAACGAAGCCTAATGGCCACGATACCAAATTTAAATGTCACAGAAAGACTATTAGCTACTGGATGGGATCCAACTATGTGGAGGAGGTGTTCAGAGCTGCAAATTCCTCTGACTCTGGTTCAGAGAGACATGAAGAAATGTCTATTTTTGAGTGGCTTAGCTTTACATTAAATTCTAGGCATAACTGAAGAGTTATTAATATTGTGTCCTTTCAAAGTGAACTTATTTTATTCTGATGCAAATTGTTTGTAATCTGTAAAAAAGCTGCCCTACAGATTAAAAGGAGTGTCAGACAACACAACTTTCAAAGTGAGCAGATTGCCATGCTGTTCAAACACAGCTTGCCGTCTTGTCGTCAGGTGTCGTGAGATTGTAGTTTTCACACTACGTGACTGATGGGTGACAGGAGGGAATTACACGCTACACAACCTGGCAACAACTCAGTTATATGATGACTCTATCTGGTCTCCAAACCCCTTTTTTTTTAAACAAAACACGTGCAATAAGTGACCCTGGAAATAAGAAAAAAAACATGAGTCATTTGACGTTTGAAAGCGGACCGAAAGAAGACACAAGCCACGCAACATCTACGTGCAACAATTTCTTGCCATGTTAATGCTTCTTCATTGTCTCTTGGTTGAGTGCTGAATTTATCTCCCTTGTTTGTGGGTTTCCCTTCCACACAGTGGCTTCACCCCATGACTTCCTCTTTCATCGGCTTCAGCTCAGATATGGAGACACTGAGCTCAAGATACTTGGCATGCAAGAAATCTGCTCAGCTCATTGGATGAAATTGACTCAGCAATGTATTGGTCAGCGTCTTTGATCCGTCTTTTTATAGCTTACACATAACTATTGACCGCCAACATATGATGATCTACCACCGACTTAGGGCTTTTTCTCAGCAAGCTTGAAGACTTGCACATCGGGTTTGTAACCACATAGCGTGAAGGTGGCTTTGGCTGAACGTTTGATCACCGGCATATCTGCAGAAAGTAAGCCATGCTCAATTAGACAGCAAACGAAGCACGCGACGGACAGAAACCTCCTACTGTTGACATTTTAATCACAAAAACAGAAACAAAACAGAAAGTTAGAGACAAAGTAGCATCAATATACTGTAGAAGTTACAAAGACAACAAACTGAGCCAGAGGAACACAACTGTTCTTAGTAAACTACTGATGTCATCAGGAAACCTAACAACCAATTCTAAATATTACATTTCTGTCTTTTTTATTCTTTAAACAAAAGCCAATATATAACCATTGGGAATTTTTAATCCATCTATTTATTTTCATCCTGTTTGATCCAGGACCGGGTCACGGGTCAGCAGTCTAAGCCGATACCCAGACCTCTGTCACCCCAGACACTTGTCCAGCTCTTCTGAGGTGTTCCCAGGCCAGCGTGTCCTGGGTCTTCCCCGGAGGGACATGCCTGGAACACCTCCCTAAGGAGGCGTCCAGGAGGATCCGATACAGATGCCCAAGCCACCTCAGCTGACTCCTCTCCATGTGGTTTGGATAGTTGGTTTTAATTTGCCACTCCCAATTTTGATTTGATTTCAAGTTTTATATAACTATTCTTGTACTTCAGGCCTCCAACACTTTCCAATTACATTTTTTTGAAGCAGGGGCACCCTATCGCTAGAAAAAAAGAGGTGAACGCAGAAAAGCACAATAAGATCTGTGAGCAGCACATGCTGGACATGCCTGCCTGGTGTCCTGAACTGTTCCCATTAGAAAGCTTGTTGGAGAATTTTAAAATAAAATTGCACATAGAAAAGTTGGGAAAATTGTTTTTTTTCCCAACTTTTTTTTTATATTTTGCTATTTTGCCAACCTTTTCAAATGTAATTCTATAAAATATGCAACTAGTCACTGATGGTAACACAGCTTGTGTTGTTTTTGCTCAAGTGAAAAGTTATGATGTTGCAAAGAGGAAAAACATGAAAATCCTTCAGAATGTTTAAGTTGGTGAAAAACAAGAAAGTGCTCTTTGAGATTTATTGTTAAAGAAGTTTACTAAGCGAAACTGATCTGATGAACAGCAAGCTTCCATAAGCATATTTACTTATTTTCTCCTGGCAGCGTCGGTGTGCTCCTTTAGGCTATACGGTGGAAACTCACCACAGCCTACTTGTGCTGGGAGCAGTACAGCGAACAGAAGAGGATAATCTTCTGAGAGGCCTGCTGTCTGTAGCAGTGTGACAGATGTTACACAGAACTAGCTCTTCAATAGGTTTAAGCAAGCAGCTCTAGAAAATTAATGCCCAAACAGATCACAGTGACCATGCAAACAATTGAAGAAACATAGTTCATTGGAAACAAAATCAAAACAATGACATCACACTTGGGTATGAGCTAATGTGGTATTATTTACTGGGAGGTTTATCAGCATGGTTCCACCTGCATTATAAAGTAAACAAGTGTGTTTTCTGAGTGGCTCTCGCTCCAAACAGGACATTCTTCTTAACACCATGGGACCCAAGTCCAGGAAAAGGAGCACACAAAAACACACACAAGGTATTAATACCAAATCCTCACAGACAACACTTTATCCAAACACAAGGGTGGATTCTGACAAATACACTGTGCAAATACTTTACGTGCTAGTTTAAATATACCTAGATGTACATTGCATGTGTAGAGTCTTAAACTGTTCAAATATTTGTACAAATTCAGGACAGGATCCTCCACAGCACTGGCACCTTATACAAACAGTGAACAAGAGGAAGCGTATTTAATGACACCGCTGAAAAACCCTATATTAGCATAATGCACTTATACTTCATATATTGAGTTTAGTTTGTTTCTTTCATTTTGCTTCAAATTTGAATAATTAATTTGAATTAGTTTTCACTTCCATCAAACAAATAACAGTGCTGTTATAAGCACAAAGATGTATGCAGTCCATTAAGGAACTGCACTTGCACGCGTACATTTGTCCTAACAAGACCAGCGCTCATGATTAACAGCGAAAGCAGATAAAAACCTTGAGCACGCTGACAACTGATTTCAAATGTAGTCATTACAATACAAGCTTCATTTATTTATTTATTTATAACCTTTTTAAGGCTCACTCACTGTGAGTTATTCCTGTCATTTTCTGGTTACAACATGTACCTTGATCTTAGAGTAAACAGCCGTCTCAGTGCCTCTCTTTTCATAGGAATTTGTCTGTTGTCACTGCCAGCTTTAGGAGTCTGTGCCAGTGCAGACAGCACATGCTTTTCAAAGGAAAGAGAATTGAAAGTAAACGAGATAAATAAAAAGCAAGGAAGCTTTTCTTGATGTTTTGAGGTTATTCTTTATCTTTTTCCATCTGCAATGCACATTTCTCCTCCTATACAACCTTTTTGCTTCAGTTGAGCCATCTGTCCTGCTGAGAAGTTGGTCAAAAAGGTATGCAAACAGAAGATACAACTGAAACAGTGGAAAGGTCAGAGAGAGACATAGGGAAAGACCATCTGGTCCGGTCCGAGCTGAGAGATGCCTGACTGTGATACTGGCCCTGAAACACGAAAAGACCAGCTTTGCTCTCTGTGCCTTCCAAACAAGAACATCTGCAGCGCGGTTTCACCCACTCATACGTATGACAGTTAAGTTTTAAAAATAAAGAAAAAAAACATATGCAAGCTTTAATAAACACATGCCTTTTTGCCAGCCGCCTGTTCATTTATATAGTCATTCCCGTAATATCTGACAGAACGGCTTCCTTTGTAAAAAATTAAAATCCCCTTAACCCTAACTTTGCGGATTTTAGCATGGCTTTTACTGTCAAAGATGCACAAGTATGCCACATAGAACAGGCTGATTTAAAAAGCATTTTATTTTAACTAAAACTTGAATAAAAATGCCTTAATTTTCCTCTTTTATTTACAATCTTGTTGACCATCACTATTTTCCTTGCTACAGCGTTGGGTGGTGAGTCTCTGCGTCTGCTCTGAGCTTGGCCACCATGATCACCACGGTAACGCCCTGACATGACATCAGCTCTGAGCTGCAGCACTGAGGAGAAGCACAAGTAGCTGTCCTTGCAGAGAAGCAACTAAGGTTTGATTAAAAGTTGGATACATTTTCAATTAATCTAAACATTTTTTTTAATCTACCTTATTAAATGTAAGTTTCAAGAAGCCTTTCTTCTATGTTAGATTATCCTTGTGCATCAAGTAACCTGAAACATGATCGTGAATAAATGCAATTCTTCAAACTTTTCATTGAAAAAAAAAAAGATCCAGTTCAAAATGTAAAATGTGTCAAATGTCAATACTCCGTCTCCCTGTGCTTATAAACCTAATTACCATGTGGCATCTGCCGTCAGTAAGCAACCACTCAGAAGCCAAATATATCAAACACCACACATAAAAACCACGTTACACTGCTGGTGCATAATGATTTTGCCAAAATGTGCTATACAACAAGCAGAATGCAAACTGTAAAATTTCAGGATATGACAAATCCAAAGATGGGGGGCTATTTTGGGAGACTTCACCTATTAGTCGACCTTATATACTGTACCCCTTAATGCACAGTCACAATCATGTGACCAGCTTCCTCCTGTGCCAAAACATAATCAGTTTTAAAGCAACATACATAACCACGACTGCCAGATTAGTGTGCAGTAAACGCTGTTTACTATTTACGTGAGCATTATCGAAAAATGTCACATCATTGCAGAGTAGCTGACAGATTACATCCTTTTAACTCAGGGGCTGGATATGGCAACACGTTATTTTTATTAAATAATAATAATAACAACAATATTTGATGTCAATTTGGCAGAAGAGCAGAACAGGACGATTTGCTCTGCCAACACATAAGCACCCGGATCAGTCGATGAAACCGCTTCCCTGTTCGGACATATTATAAGTCAAATCCCTACACAAGTTCACGTTGTGATTAGATGTAAAACCAACTACATGCTTCTTCTCTAAGAATTTCTTGAAAGGAAGATGATAAAACAAAGTGTCTTTTCGAGCTGCTTTGCTGATATTGAGAAGCTTGAAATGTGGGAAATTTGGGCAAAGACGGATTATAACAACAAAGAAAAACTGTGGGAAGATCTACATTAGGATCCTGAGAATGTACTAAATACTGTTAGGAGGGTGTACTGCTAAGAGCAGATGGAGATGCACAAGTGGGCCAGTCACTTGGCATATATATATCCATGTATGTGTATGTGTGTGTGCGTGTGTGTGTGTGTTTGTGTAGGTGTGTGCACGTGTATTCCAAGAACTGCACGCTATGCCATGCTGAGCTGCGCGATGCTGATATGCAGACTTCTGCTCGAATTAGGTCAGGGCAGGGCTGAAGGGCTGAGGGTGCCATAAGCAGAGGTGGATTTTCAGGATAGTGTTGGAAAACATCCCAAGTTGTCATTTTTCAGAAGAAAAGGTTCAATTCTGCTGATAACTGCTTCTGGAAGATGAGCTGTCTGAATGACAGACACATTTTCCAGTGAAATCAAGCCCCCTTGGCAGTTTCTTTTTTCAAGATGCATGTGTGATAACTTTATTTAGAAGGTGACCTACACCGAACACACCCAGAACAGGAAGAAGAGATGAGAAGATAGATAAAGATGAACACACTGAGGAGGGTGCCATAAACCTCGCTCATAACTGCTGCAGAGTCTTATCAGTGGCTGAGAAAGAATTACAGGGACACGCGTGATAACATGGTGTCCTGTGCTTTAAAGTCCAGCAAATGGCTTTTAAACCCTCCCCACTCCCTCTCTGTTGAAGAAGGCATTATAGCTAATCTCCCCCTTCAGCTAAGACTTAAAGAATTATGAGGAAAAATAAATAAATCAAAAAGGGAAAAAAATAACCAGTTAAAATCTGCATATTTGTTTGACACTAGAAGGGTTGGTTGTAGATAATAACATTAGATAATACATTAAAAAAATAAACTGTCATCAGAACTCTACATCAGCGGGCTGAGACTGTTGGGAATAATCAAGAAAACGTCAAACATGCAGATGCCCAAATTAGGCATTTTCCTTACATTACTGAAAAAAACTTGGCTCCACCAAGGATAAGGGTACTCTCTTGAGAACAATAATGTCACTCTGGATTGTGAAGACAGACAGGTTGAGGGAGGAGTGAAAGTCTATGTTAAACAAGAAAAATACACATTAAACAGTGATGTGTTCTCAGGTTTCAAGCGCAGCCCTGAATTTCCCCCCAACCAGTCACACTTTAAATCACATGACCAAAACTTGTCACGCTGACCAGGTAAATATCACAGGGTTGACAACGACCAGACCGAAACCACAGGAGGGATAGGTGAGTCACGGATTTACATGAACGGCTCTTAAGATTAAATGTTTATTGAGCCTACATTTCCCCACCACGCAGAACTGTAAAAGCATTTTGGGTGAGAAGTGAAATGCCTATAAAAAAGAAACAAGAAAAATGTGTTTTGCTGAAACATATAGGGTTACTGTGACCTGGAAAACTGAGAAGCTATGATAAACAACCTGAAACTGTGAAATGATCCATCACTGTAATACGGTAGGGTTAGTATGGCAGTAAATGATGGGTAGGGAGAGTTAGATCAGAGACACAAAAAAGAGGCACAGAGAGAAGCACAGATGAAAAATAGATGAAGTAGGGCATCTCTCACACTGAGACTTATTTGCTCCATAAAGATGTCTGTTTCCCTTTGTCTGAATGGCTATGTTAGTCATCATTTTGAATTAATTTAATTCTGACTTGACATACATACGCTGAGTAGTCACAAAATAACAAAAATAGAATCCTGTCCAGCATGCACACCCTAAAAAACAAAAAAACTAAACATTTTGTCTAAAATAAAGTCACTTCAAATACAATATTACTGGCTCCACTGAGTTCACACATTACCTACATTTTATACAGGCTTATTGGAAATAAAAACAACCAAAGAATTTGTCTATTTCATTGTTACCAATCTATTTTTTTTAAACTGAACCGTAATCTGAATTGTTTAAAGTCCTGAAAACTGACACATGGAGGTCTGCAGTAAGATTTAACTTTTGTAACATCCAGTACAAATAAGAGGGGATGTTTTGATTGATGGAAATACGTTTTTTTTTTGTGTTGTTTTCCAGTCGTGTCTACAAATGCACTTAAGCACACTTAAAACTTTGCCTTTTCCCACTCGACATATAGTAATTGAAAAGTACCCTGACATACATTTGCAAACGCAAATAGGTGTAAAAGTTATTGAGCCTTTCCACTCAGATGAGAGAGCGCCCTCAGACAGAGTGGTAAATTAATTCAACCTGAGGGTATAAATGTGAGGGAACAAAAGGTTCCTGTTTTGACTACCAAACAGGGTCCCAGCCACAAATAAAAGTTTTATACTACAAAAACAAAACTCTGTGGTGATTCTGAGTATAAATCTCAAACATCAGCTGAAGTAAGTCCCATCATTCAGCGGTTAGGATATTATTAATCACTACTATCAGGAGTAATTAATGATCCTTTATTTCGTTAATATAAAAAAAAAAATCAATAATGGGGATGTGAAGTGTTGAAAAAGACAAGAGATCTGCAGTCTGTTAAACGTATGGGAGCTGGAGGGGTTGTGGAAAAAGAGAAGATGTGCGGTAAATGGGTGCTCTTTGTTCATTCACAGAGGCAGGAAGGGAGGTAGGAGCAGAGGAGGCAAAGGTCAAAAAACAAGGACAGAAACCGAGCAGAAGTACGAACACACTGCTCACGGAAATATACAACAGAACAGAAGAAGAAAAAAAAACTCAGAACAACAACTTTAGCCACAATTAGCTCTTTTACCTCATGGCACTTTCCCCACATCAACACAAACACTATTCTTTAAAAAAAAAAAGGAATCAATAAAGCTGGCGAGGGGAGGGGCCACTGGGTCACCATTTAACTGAGTCCGCCTGGCCAGTCCATCAGTCCCAACGATTTTAGATGTTGATCCCCTACTTTTCACCCTCCCACATCCTGTCCCTTGTTGCTCTATCTCCTCTGTTTTTGCTATGTGTTCAGGGATGGAAATGCCAAGAATTTGTCCCCAGTCTGCTCACAGCATGTTGAAAAGTCAACATGTTTCATTAGAGCAATTTGTCATCAGTATGGAAATCTCACAGCCTGCAGCTGAGTGTGGGAACATTTTAAAAATAAGCTGTTTCCAGGTCACTTCATATAAGCAAAGATCACCACAAACTGGGTCAATAAGTTAAAGGCATTTTATTTTATTTCACCATTTCATTGCAGACAGTCTATAAAAACATTTGATGCTTTGTCTTGTCAACTTTACTTTCTTAATATACATCAATTTTTGCATTTCAGTTCTGCAAAAAAAAATGTTTGCACAGTAAAGCTTTTGTCACTTTGTGATGTCGCGACTATTCCTTACAAACACTTAAACGGATTTCTGGCATTGAGGACACCAAGCAATCAAGTGTTTGATTTGTTATTTTGTCCCCTTTCCCCTGAAATAACGTCTTGGAGCGTGCAACAGTAATGGGGTCCTTGTAACATTTTTCAAATATTCTCCATAAATTCTCTACTGGGGGTAGGTCAGGGCCACAGGCCTGCATCCTCTTCTTCCTCAACCATGCCATTGTAAAATGTGCAAAATTGAAAAACGCCTGTACGATCTTTGAAATTTGCATCGAAACCAACATGGGTTGCTCTATATTTTCACTTTTCTGCATAATTCTGCAAACACAGAAGTGCAAATTACTTTTTGCCAAAGACACCAATCTTGCCCCGAGTTGTTAATTCTCATAAATACTTGATCAATTCCTTGTCCGTGTGGTTATAGCCTCTTGTAACGACTTTTGATTCAGTGCTGCACTTTGAATTTTAAACACCAAACACTTCCAGACATCCTGAACAGTTTAAACATGTTTGGCAGAGTAAAAAAAGGGAATATGCAAATGCATTTCTATACAAGATATTGATTTCTAAGCACTTTTGGACGAATTGGAGATCTTCTTTTCAACTTTAAACCTTTAAGCCTTCCATGGGCATTGATTTTGAACTAAGTCATCTTTCGATTCATCTAATTATATTACTTATTTGAAATCATTTGTAACTCCATCTCAAACCACAAATTACAACCACTATAGAAAGTCTGGGACTTTGTTGACTGCCTGAAATGTAGGAGTAGATGTGTGTAACCAAACAAATCAGGGTGCCGAGATTGAATATGAGTTGGTTTTTTTTTAGAAATCATATTGCAAGGTCTGGATGTTGCTATACAGTGTGCCATGTGATAACTTACTTCATGTTTTGGTGCTATAATATACAGAAAATGAAGGTGCACTAAGTTGATTTAAGTGTGATCTCCCTGTGGCAGCAGATTGTTACTCGAGCATACGTCGTGTCTTACTAACTACAACTCCGTAAAGGATCCCTGACACAGTTGTGTCTCCTCATCCCAGTAAAATGAATGTTTGTTCCAGCTGAAAGTGAAGGGGCAGCAGGGTACATTGGGATTCCCATTTCACAACGAACACAGTGTGAATCCAGGACATGAAAACCTGGTAACACGATTGGTTGGCTAAAATGGAGATGGATTTCTGACAACAGGGATCCTGTTTTGAATTTGCAGGATAGAGACAGACACGGGGAAATAGAGGGGGGGGGGGGCGATTGTGTGTCAGGGTGATTAAAAGAAGGAGCAGAAATAAAAACAAAAAAAGAAGGAGGACAGCGGAGGATTTAAGTTGATGCGAGTGAAAGTGCCCTTCCCCGTTCGTGTATATTCAATCCCCATCTGTTCTGATTACAGGACGTGTTGAAAACAAATCCGCGTCACTGCTTTTTAGATTAAAATACCTACATTATATTTATTTATCTCACTAAATACATCTAAAATTAGATTTGTAAAATGTGAGAACTGTTTGTGCTTTACATTGGAATTTCATTTATTTATTTTTGCACAATTTTTGTTCTATTTATTCCAATTCATTTGTCCTGGAAAGATAGATTGATGGATTTTTGTGCTTCAAACATAACCATTTGGCGATAAGGTAAGATAAGGTCACTGAAAGTACTTCTTCATTTTTAAAATGTAAATGTAGCAGTCACTAAAAACATGAGTGCAGCTATGGAAAAATGTGTACATGTAACAGTATCTTGTTTTTCAGTAAAAACAGCAAGTTTTTCACATGCACAGTGCACACATATGTGCTCAGGGCTGGATTATTAATAGCAAACAGCAAGTCAAACTTTGTTTCCATAGTGACTGTTTGAGTCCATTATGGAAAGTGTCTCCTGTTGTTTCCAAGACAACAATCCAGCAATGGCAAGTGAATGTGGCGCACAGCTGAGCTATGCAGTCAGCTGGTGATCACAGCCCCAAAGCAGGGGCAGGTGGAGACCTGAGTGAATGTCAATGAAAAATTAGGTTCAAAGGATGGGGAGGCTTTATCCACCCATCAGTCGGACTCAGTATGGAAACTTTCATTCATGTATGTATGATTAGAGCAAAGAAACACTTCAAAAGTCCAAATCGGAAGTAGACAAATGAATAATGCAGAAAAGGCTACATTAGGTTGAATAAAATCTTTTACATGATCACCCTTTAGCTATTTTTGGCCAATGAGTTCCTTTTAACTGAAAATGACACTTTCTCCATGCAGTTGTTTTTCATTAGATTAATGGTGCCATCAATCTTTAATTTGGTCTTCTTACATTAAAAAAAAAACAACAACTGATCACTGCTTCTGCAGTGTGGTCACATATCAATCTTAAGTCATTTTTCACAGAGAGATCACAATAACACCATAGAGAACCGCCTTCATTCAGCCTCCATCCTACAGCTGTGCATTCACAATGTTACAGAAGGACAATGTGGTATTCCCAGCGCTCATCTTGCTCCTGTTACACTTCGTTTACTACCCCTCAAGGTAGAACAGCGGTGGAACAAGACACAGAGGCGAAATAAAGATAATACAAAGGTGCAATGGCTGCATGAATGGGGTTACAGACTAACACAACTCTCATAGGGTTGGGTTTGTTTCCTTCCTAACAGTGCAGTGGAAACTTGTTAAGTTCAACAGCAATGTTTGTAACTGTATTTGACTTACTCATCACGAGTTTTGACAGTATTTTTCTTTGCTCCGTGCACCAGTGAGAAAAAACAACCTTGGGATGACTTCATAACCTCCGTAAACAAGGTCAGGTTTTAACTTGAATTTAAACTAACAAGGATGTGTGTACATAAAAGATACTTCAAGTGAAACACCTTGGATAAACATCATGAGGTTAACAGCATCATCCATAATAAAGGATCAGGAAACAAATAGTTACTGAGGATCAACGGTTTCCATTTAAGGCCACGAATTTTTAAAGGATTATTTTTCTTTACGATAAACACACACAAACTCACGCAGAACTATTTAGACAGGTAGACCAAGTCTACCCCAACAAGGCCTTGGTAGTTTAGGAATATTTGTCTCTTGGTAATAAATAGTAATAAATTATGAATCGCTGAGCAATTATTCATTTAAAAAAAGCTGACGTTGCTTTAAAATTGTAGTTCAACAGGATATTTAAAAGAGTAATACGAATTAAAGTGGTGTTGACAAAAAATGGGACCCTGAATTCAATAGTTTGTTGAGCACCTTTTGAACTGATCACTGCAATCAATTGATTTCTGTACCTCTCCATGAGATTTCGGTACCTGTAGACCGGTATTTCGCGCCATTCCTCATGAGCTAACGACTCCAGCTGTCTCAGGTTTGAAAGGTCTCCCTGTCCAGACTGCATGTTGCAGTTCTTTCCACAGATGTTCAACAGGATTTAGATCAGGAGTCATAAAGGGGCACTTCAGAATAGTTTAACGTTTTGTTCTTGAGTGTTTGGTTGCTTGTTTTTGGTCATTATCCCATAGGAGGACATACAACCTGCAACTGAGACCAAGCTTTCTGACACTGAGCCGCACATTTGGCTCCAGAATGTCTTGGTAGTCTTGAGATTTCATTATACCCTGCACATGTTCATGGTTCCCTGCCAGATGCAGCAATTACAAACAATTATTACTCTGTTGTGCCACAGTTCAGAAACAGTGTCTGATTTTCATAAGTCAATGTTCAGTAAATCATTATTCATCATTACTTTTCTCAGTTTCAGTGACAATAGTGGGTTAGATAACACAAGTACTGACGGACAAGAACACACGATGTCATCCAAGGTTAAGAGGCTTAACAGATTGCAAAATGCAAAGAAACGTAGGATAACAGATAAAGAAACACAGCTGCAACCAAAACATCTCAGGATACACTGTATCTCATGACTACAACCAATACAGAATAAAGGTTTCTCTCAAAAATCATCTACAATATGGTATGACAAGCACTTTCAGGTTGACTGAGGTCCTGTCAATCATGTCCCTATAGACCAATACAATACTGACATATGGCTTATACAGGTCAATTTCAATATCTTGTATAGGGAGTGGGTGATATAGCCACAAAATAAACAATTGCATTTTCAGAGAGGGTTATTTACTATTATAATATTGATAAATGCTGTCTCTCGTCTGTCATACTGTATTTTCATACAACTGAATCCTTAATGAAGCTGTTCACATTTACATATTTTTGAATTGATTTACTTTTTTTTCTGTTTGCTATCAAAGACCACAGTGAGTCAGAAACGGTGACGGAAGCAAAATGGTTTATGACTGCACATAAACTATGAGAAAAAGGAAAGAATCAGCCTGGACATGGGCTGCGTTTTTATTAGGGCCCGAGCACTTGCAGTGCGAAGGCCCTATTGTATTTGCAGGAATTTTTATTATTAGGGCCCGAGCACCTTCAGTGCGAAGGCCCTATTGTATTTGCAGGAATTTTTCTTCTTATTATTATTTTTCTTCTGACAAAGTGATGGCCTTTTTGCCCCCCTTAACATGCCCAAAAAGTCACCAAATTTTGCACCCAAGTCAGGCCTGGCGAAAAATTTTATATTTAATGGTTTGTTTTAATGGGCGTGGCAAAATGGCTCAACAGCGCCCCCTTGAAAACTTTGTGCCTCAAGCCCCACGATACGGTTTGACGTACATGCACGAAAATCGGTACACACCTGTATCATGGTGCAACTTAAAGAAAAGTCTCTGGGCGTCATGTCGAGAAACCGAACAGGAAGTCCGCCATTTTGAATTAATCGTGTCATTTTGGCGAAATTTATGCCTTCCTTCGGCAGTTAATTCAGCCCGAACCGTAACGTACACCCAGGTGTGTTATACATCAAAAAGTGCGTCTCCATCCTCCGACCCCACGCATTACTTTTCTCTTTCAAAAGCGTTACCGTGGCGACGCTAGACGCCAAAAAGCGTGCCCACCCTTCATCTGATTGGTCCAGACCGAAAAAACTTTGCGCCTCAAGCCCCATAATACGGTTTGACGTACATGAACGGAAATTGGTACACTCCTGTATCATGTTGCAACTAAAAGAAAAGTCTCTTGGCGCCATGGCCGAAACCGAACAGGAAGTCGGCCATTTTGAACATTCTGAATTAATTGCGTAATTTTGGAGCAATATATGCCATTCCTTCGAGAGTTAATTCAGCCCGAACCGTATCGTGAACCCAGATGTGTTATACATTAGTCGGGGATCCAGTCACTGAAAATTTGAGAGGACCTGTGATGTCATGCTATACTTTTTTTGTGTGTTTTTTCTATTAATTTGGCCATTAAGGTCCACAGAATGAGAGGCCTGCTCTGCCGGAAACATTGCGAAAAAAAGTTATGGCCATTTTTGTATACTGAAGCCTGTATTTTTTGACTGTGTGACGTGAACTAGGTTTATTTCTTTAAGTGCTCAATAGGTTGGTTAGGCTGTCAAAAAATGATTCCCAGATACACAGAACACATATGTGAACAACACCAAGTCAAGAAATACACTCACAAAGCCTTTTCTAATGATTTTTAGTCATTTTTTGTACAAAAAATACAACCGTTTTTTGCATTTTTCCCAATACTTTCATCTTTACTTCAATAGTAATCAACTTTGCCATGGGTTATGACATCAGCCAATGTCTCATTATTGTCAACAATCTTAATAGTCATTCCACAAAAAATATTATTAAAATCAAGCCTATATTAAAGAAACTGTGGTGACTTTATTACCCTTATGCTCAAAATTCCCAGAGACTTTTTTTGTTGTTGAAAAAAACTGTACCCCCCCAAAAAAACAAATTCAAAACATATATATATTTTTATAGGAAAATAAACAGTTGTGCACAGTAGATTTGTTATGTATTAGTAAAAAAGGAAAAACATTGGCTGAATTGGCTCTTGCACAGGAGCATCCTCGGGCACACTTGCTTTTCTTACAGTGGCAGTATTTGCTGCGCTTGCAATGTGCAGGTTTTGCATCCTTCCGCATCATTTTTGCCACTAGCTTACCACTGACAAGCTCTCTGCCAAAGTTTGTTGCCACAGGGTAATTTGGCTGAGACATGTGTGCCCTCTTACATATAACCAACTGATGCAGAGCTCTGAGAAGGTGTAATTGGAAGGCATCTTCAGTAGGTGGAAGGCAACGCATGTCTCCTTTGACGTTGCCAAAAAGATGGGCCCGCAGTGCATCCAAGTTACCACTGAAGTCACTCCTGTCATACAGTGAAGCCATGTATCGTCTGGCTGCTGTCACAACATCTTCGGTAACATTCAGACTTTTCCCAGAGTCACTGTATTGGCCCAGAGGCAGAAGATTCTTCAGTTGATCAACAGTGGCTTTGTAGGCACGCCTTTTCCCTCTTCTGTAAAAGTAACTCACTGTGTCACATCCGGTTAGTATATAGGTGCTGAGGAGTATGGATGAAAGATCTGAAGCTTCAACACTGTACTTCACTGCCAGGGCATCCACAATTGCATGAGCAGGTAGGTAGGTATCCTTCTTCTTTACCCATAGCTCCTGTAGGCGATCCATGTGTGTGATGTAATATATGCACATCATGATTACATCTGTGTCAGTAGCCACAACCACAGCCCATTCGTGGTGCAGATGTTGTGCTGAGTATGCAATATGGGCAAACATCCTGGTATCTGCCTCCTCGTGCTTCTCACAGGACAGTTCTGGAAGCTCAACCTGACAATCTGCTGCTAACAGAACAGTGCGACCAGGATCACAGAAAAGTCCACCGAGAATAAGTGTACATCCAGGAGGAAGTAATTTGTGCTGAGCAGCCCATGTTTCTCCCATATAGTTCAGCAGGTTCACTTTATTCAGTGGATTTTGAACAAATCCTTTCCATTCCGGTAAGGCAAGTGTATCATGTGGCTTGTACTCCTTCATCTTGCTGGGGCAAGTCTTCATTCTCTTCTCTCGTTCCTCTCCTTTCAGACTTTCAGCTGGAGAGACATCATATCGATCACCAACAAAGTGGATGCAGTCACAGTTGTCGGTGATACCACTAAGGAGATGCTTCAGATACTTTGCTTGCAATTCATGGAAGGTGCTGCTACCAAGATGTTGGTGACGCTGGATGAATGCCATGGGATCAACTACCATTACAACAGGCTTGTCGAATGTGGGCAATCTGTCCACTTCAAACCATGAGCTGCCAAGGGATGTCTTGATCGCAGCCAAGTAGTCTGCCTTATTCCCTTTACGCATGGCATAACCTTGGTCAAGGGATGGATCTGGCTCAAACAGGGAGGCTGGGCAACTTGTCCACTCATGACCAAAGACTTCTACCTTCTTGTCTTCATCCAAGTCCTGCACAAAGTACAGGTTTCGGACAACAGCACTCTCTTCCTGGTAGACCTTCTTGGCTTTGAGAGCCATGGACATTGTCTTTTTTGTCTTTGCTGCAAATGTGGCAAGTTTCATTGGGGCTATTTTCTCACTGTCTGTTTTTCTTGCTGCAGCCAGTGCCTCCAATCCTTTTTCACGGGCGTACACCAAGTCTGCAGATGCAGATTTGTGGCCTGTTGAAATGTTAAGCAGCTCCTGTTCTTCACACATGAAGGGATTGATCATCTGGTTTTTGACTACATCTGTTATTTTCAGAACACTTTCTGTGTCCTTCTGTCCTTGGCTTTTGGAGTCTTCATGGTGTTTGGTGTCCAGGTGTACCATAGCTTCTGCTCTGATACCGCTGTCAGACATGGAAGAGCTCGCAAGTATTTCTCCATGGCTGCTGGCTGCTGACTGATGCCAGTTTTGTTTTGGCATCACGGTTGTATGTTTTCTCAAGTGCCATGTCTGTCCAGACACCATTGAAACGACCTTCAGTTTGATGCACAGTAAAGTTCCCATTCTTGAATTCTCTATGGACCTCCGGGGCCAGTGTAGGTAGGCTTCTCATGGCTTCCAAATAGTGAGGCAAGCAAGATACATACTTGTAGTGGCCAGCAGCTACAAGGTATGGTAGCATCCTTTCTACTTCAGCCAGGTGTTCCTCCCACAGGCCTGCACGCTCAGCATGGATGAATCGCTTCAGAATCATCACCATGTCCATGTACATTATCCAGAGCTTTGAGGTAGGTGAAGTACATGTGTCATCAAACTCTGCCATCAAACACGACAGCTCTTTCAGCTGGTCAGTTGCATCAGCACATGCAGCAGATGCCTTCTCCTCATCCTTTTCTGACAGGGCGTCTAGGAGTAGCTGGACATTGATGGTAAGTGCAGATATGCACTCCGGGTCCTTCTCTTCAATGATCAACCATTTGGAAAATGCTTCCCAGTGTAGGGCAAACATGGCTGCATGTACCATATTGTTATTATTAGTTTTTTGTTTTATTTTTATTTTTTCTTTTGCTCTTAGAATTTTGAGCATAAGGGTAATAAAGTCAACACAGTTCCTTTGATTTAGGCTTGATTTTAATAATATTTTTTGTGGAATAACTTTTAAGATTGATGAAAATAATGATACATTAGCTGATGTCATAACCCATGGCAAACTTGATTATTATTGAAGTGAAGATGAAAGTATTGGGAAAAATGCAAAAAACGGTTGTATTTTTTGTACAAAAAATGACTAAAAATCATTAGAAAAGGCTTTGTGAGTGTATTTTTTGACTTGGTGTTGTTCACATATGTGTTCTGTGTATCTGGGAATCATTTATTGACAGCCTAACCAACTTATTGAGCACTTAAAGAAAATAGACCTAGTTCGCGTCACCCAGTCAAAAAATACAGGCTTCAGTATACAAAAATGCCCATAACTTTTTTTCGCAATGTTTCCGGCAGAGCAGGCCTCTCATTCTGTGGACCTTAATGACCAAATTAATAGAAAAAACACACAAAAAAAGTATAGCATGACATCACAGGTTCAACCCATTTTCAAGAGCTTTTGGGCATGTGGATCCCCGACTACATCAAAATGTGCGTCTCCATCCTGCGACTACACGCATTACTTTTCTCTTTCAAAAGTGTTACCGTGGCAACGCTAGACGCCAACAAGCGCACCCCCCCTTCATCTGATTGGTCCATATTTGATAGTTCCCCAAAAGGCACCAAATTTGGCATGCAAGGCAGGCCTGGCGATAAATTTGATATTTCATGGTTTGCATTAATGGGCGTGGCAAAATGGCTCAACAGCGCCCCCCGGAAAACTTTGGGCCTCAAGCCCCACAATACGGTTTGACGTACATGCACGAGAATCGCTACACACCTGTATCATGGCACAACTTAAAGAAAAGTCTCTTGGAGCCATGGCCGAAACCGAACAGGATGTCGGCCATTTTGAATAAATTGTGTCATTTTGGCGAAATTTATGCCATTCCTTCGGCAGTTAATTCAGCCCGAACCGTAACGTGCACCCAGGTGTGTTATACATCAAAATGTGCGTCTACATCCTGCGACACCACGCATTACTTTTCTCTTTCAAAAGTGTTACCGTGGCGACGCTAGATGCCAAAAGGCGCTCCCCCCTTTATGTGATTGGTCCATATTTGATAGTTCTCCAAAAGTCACCAAATTTTGCATGCAAGCCAGACTTGGCGATAAATTTGATATTTCATGGTTTGAATTAATGGGCGTGGCAAAATGGCTCAACAGCGCCCCCTAGAAAACTTTGTGCCTCAAGCCCCACAATACGGTTTGACGTACATGCACGAAAATCGCTACACACCTGTATCATGGCACAACTTAAAGAAAAGTCTCTTGGAGCCATGGCCGAAACCGAACAGGATGTCGGCCATTTTGAATACAGTGTGTCATTTTGGCGAAATTTATGCCATTCCTTCGGCAGTTAATTCAGCCCGAACCGTAACGTGCACCCAGGTGTGTTATACATCAAAATGTGCATCTACATCCTGCGACACCACGCATTACTTTTCTCTTTCAAAAGTGTTACCGTGGCGACGCTAGACGCCAAAAGGCGCGCCCCCCCTTCATGTGATTGGTCCATATTTGATAGTTCTCCAAAAGTCACCAAATTTTGCATGCAAGCCAGACGTGGCGATACATTTGATATTTCATGGTTTGCATTAATGGGCGTGGCCTAACGGCTCAACAGCGCCCCCTAGAATACTTTTCTCTGCCATAACTTTTGAATGGTTTGACATAGAGAGTTGTGGGTGGTGTCATGGGACTCTGTAATGAGTTCTTAAGCTTCGTTGGCCTTAATTAGCCCCACCCCTTCTTCTGATTGGTTGTCCCGATTTTCTGCTATAACTTTGGAATGGTTTGACATAGAGAGCCGTGGGTGGTGTCATAGGACTCTGTAATGAGTCCTTAAGCTTTGTTAGCCTTAATTAGCCCCGCCCCTTCTTCTGATTGGTTGTCCCGATTTTCTGCTATAACTTTGGAATGGTTTGACATAGAGATTCGTGGGTGGTGTCATCAGATTCTTTATGGAGCCCTTGACCTTCATTAGCTTAAATTAGCCCCGCCCCTTCTTCTGATTGGTTGTCCCTTTTTTCTGCTATAACTTTTGAATGGTTTGCCATAGGAAGTCGTGGGTGGTGTCATGGGACTCTGTAATGAGTCCTTAAGCTTCGTTGGCCTTAATTAGCCCCGTCCCTTCTTCTGATTGGTTGTCCCGATTTTCTGCTATAACTTTGGAATTGTTTGACATAGAGAGTCGTTGGTGGTGTCATCAGATTCTGTATGGAGTCCTTGACCTTCATTGGCTTGAATTAGCCCCGCCCCTTCTTCTGATTGGTTGTCCCTTTTTTCTGCTATAACTTTTCAATGGTTTGACATAGGAATTAGTGGGTGGTGTCATTTCTGATACTTATGGGGGCGGTGGCCGTGAGTGCGAGGGCCCGTTCATTGCTGCTTGCAGCTTTAATTATTATTAGGGCCCGAGCACTTGCAGTGCGAAGGCCCTATTGTATTTGCAGGAATTTTTATTATTATTATTTTTCTTCTGACAAAGTGATGGCCTTTTTGACCCCCTTAACATGCCCAAAAAGTCACCAAATTTTGCACCCAAGTCAGGCCTGGCGAAAAATTTGATATTTAATGGTTTGCATTAATGGGCGTGGCAAAATGGCTCAACAGCGCCCCCTTGAAAACTTTGTGCCTCAAGCCCCACGATACGGTTTGACGTACATGCACGAAAATCGGTACACACCTGTATCATTGGACAACTTAAAGAAAAGTCTCTTGCCGTCATGCCCGAAACCGAACAGAAAGTCGGCCATTTTGAATTAATCGTGTCACTTTGGCGCAATTTATGCCATTCCTTCGGTAGTTAATTCAGCCCGAACCGTAACGTGCACCCAGGTGTATTATACATCAAAATGTGCGTCTCCCTCCTGCGACCACACGCATTACTTTTCTCTTTCAAAAGCGTTACCGTGGCGACGCTAGACACCAAAAAGCGCGCCCACCCTTCATCTGGTTGGTTCAGACAGAAAAAACTTTGCGCCTCAAGCCCCATAATACGGTTTGACGTACATGAACGAAAATTGGTACACTCCTGTATCATGTTGCAACTAAAAGAAAAGTCTCTTGGCACCATGGCCGAAACCGAACAGGAAGTCGGCCATTTTGAACATTCTGAATTAATTGCGTAATTTTGGAGCAATATATGCCATTCCTTCGAGAGTTAATTCAGCCCGAACCGTAACGTGTACCCAGGTGTGTTATACATCAAAATGTGCGTCTCCATCCTGCGACTACACGCATTACTTTTCTCTTTCGAAAGTGTTACCGTGGCGACACTAGACGCCAACAAGCGCACCCCCCCTTCATCTGATTGGTCCATATTTGATAGTTCCCCAAAAGGCACCAAATTTGGCACGCAAGCCAGGCCTGGCGATAAATTTGATATTTCATGGTTTGCATTAATGGGCGTGGCAAAATGGCTCAACAGCGCCCCCCTGAAAACTTTGTGCCTCAAGCCCCACAATGCGGTTTGACGTACATGCACGAAAATCGCTACACACCTGTATCATGGCACAACTTAAAGAAAAGTCTCTTGGAGCCACGGCCGAAACCGAACAGGATGTCGGCCATTTTGAATAAATTGTGTCATTTTGGCGAAATTTATGCCATTCCTTCGGCAGTTAATTCAGCCCGAACCGCAACGTGCACCCAGGTTTGTTATACATCAAAATGTGCATCTAAATCCTGCGACACCACGCATTACTTTTCTCTTTCAAAAGTGTTACCGTGGCGACGTTAGACGCCAAAAGGCGCGCCCCCCCTTCATGTGATTGGTCCATATTTGATAGTTCTCCAAAAGTCACCAAATTTTGCATGCAAGCCAGGCCTGGCGATAAATTTGATATTTCATGGTTTGCATTAATGGGCGTGGCCTAATGGCTCAACAGCGCCCCCTAGAATACTTTTCTCTGTCATAACTTTTGAATGGTTTGACATAGGAAGTCGTGGGTGGTGTCATGGGACTTTGTACTGAGTTCTTAAGCTTCGTTGGCCTTAATTAGCCCCGCCCCTTCTTCTGATTGGTTGTCCCGATTTTCTGCTATAACTTTTGAATGGTTTAACATAGAGAGTCGTGGGTGGTGTCATCAGATTCTGTATGGAGTCCTTGACCTTCATTGGCCTGAATTAGCCCCGCCCCTTCTTCTGATTGGTTCTCCCTTTTTTCTGCTATAACTTTTGAATGGTTTGACATAGGAAGTCGTGGGTGGTGTCTTTTCTGATATGCTTATGGGGGGCGGTGGCCGTGAGTGCGAGGGCCCGTTCATCGCTGCTTGCAGCTTTAATTATTATTATTATTTTTCTTCTGACAAAGTGATGGCCCTTTTGCCCCCCTTAACATGCCCAAAAAGTCACCAAATTTTGCACCCAAGTCAGGCCTGGCGAAAAATTTGATATTTAATTGTTTGCATTAATGGGCGTGGTAAAATGGCTCAACAGCGCCCCCTTGAAAACTTTGTGCCTCAAGCCCCACGATACGGTTTGACGTACATGCACGAAAATCGGTACACACCTGTATCATGGGACAACTTAAACAAAAGTCTCTTGGCGACATGGCCGAAACCGAACAGGAAGTCGGCCATTTTGAATTAATCGTGTCATTTTGGCGAAATTTATGCCATTCCTTCGAAAGTTAATTCAGCCCGAACCGTAACGTGCCCCCAGGTGTGTTATACATCAAAATGTGCGTCTCCCTCCTGCGACCACACGCATTACTTTTCTCTTTCAAAAGCGTTACCGTGGCGACGCTAGACGCCAAAAAGCGCGCCCACCCCTCATCTCGTTGCTTCAGACAGAAAAAACTTTGAGCCTCAAGCCCCATAATACGGTTTGACGTACCTGAACGAAAATCGGTACACTCCTGTATCATGTCGCAACTAAAAGAAAAGTCTCTTGGCGCCATGGCCGAAACCGAACAGGAAGTCGGCCATTTTGAACATTCTGAATTAATTGCGTAATTTTGGAGCAATATATGCCATTCCTTCGAGAATTAATTCAGCCCGAACCGTATTGTGAACCCAGATGTGTTATACATCAAAATGTGCGTCTCCATCCTGCGACTACACGCATTACTTTTCTCTTTGAAAAGTGTTACCGTGGCGACGCTAGACGCCAACAAGCGCACCCCCCCTTCATCTGATTGGTCCATATTTGATAGTTCCCCAAAAGGCACCAAATTTGGCATGCAAGCCAGGCCTGGCGATAAATTTGATATTTCATGGTTTGCATTAATGGGCGTGGCAAAATGGCTCAACAGCGCCCCCCGGAAAACTTTGTGCCTCAAGCCCCACAATACGGTTTGACGTACATGCACGAAAATCGCTACACACCTGTATCATGGCACAACTTAAAGAAAAGTCTCTTGGAGCCATGGCCGAAACCGAACAGGATGTCGGCCATTTTGAATAAATTGTGTCATTTTGGCGAAATTTATGCCATTCCTTCGGCAGTTAATTCAGCCCGAACCGTAACGTGCACCCAGGTGTGTTATACATCAAAATGTGCGTCTACATCCTGCGACACCACGCATTACTTTTCTCTTTCAAAAGTGTTACCGTGGCGACGCTAGACGCCAAAAGGCGCGCCCCCCCTTCATGTGATTGGTCCATATTTGATAGTTCTCCAAAAGTCACCAAATTTTGCATGCAAGCCAGACTTGGTGATAACTTTGATATTTCATGGTTTGCATTAATGGGCGTGGCCTAACGGCTCAACAGCGCCCCCTAGAATACTTTTATCTGCCATAACTTTTGAATGGTTTGACATAGGAAGTCATGGTTGGTGTCATGGGACTCTGTAATGAGTTCTTAAGCTTCGTTGGGCTTAATTAGCCCCGCCCCTTCTTCTGATTGGTTGTCCCGATTTTCTGCTATAACTTTGGAATGGTTTGACATAGGAAGTCGTAGGTGGTGTCAAGGGACTCTGCAATGAGTCCTTGAGCTTCTTTGGCCTGAATTAGCCCCGCCCCTTCTTCTGATTGGTTGTCCCTTTTTTATAATAAAATCGCCACGAGCCGCCAGTCGCTCTCGCGCTGACTCCCGCTTCCTGATTCAAACGTCTGCCGGCCCCGCCCCCCGACCAATCGGTGGCGAGTAGGGTGATGACGGCCCCGCCCCCCGACCAATCGGTGGCGAGTAGGGTGATGACGGCCCCGCCCCCCGACCAATCAGTGGCGAGTAGGGTGATGACGGCCCCGCCCCCCGACCAATCGGTGGCGAGTAGGGTGATGACGGCCCCGCCCCCCGACCAATCAGCTCCCTGTAATGTGGTGACGTCAGAAATATTCCCCGCTCAGCCCGGTTACAACCTTGGCAGAATGGTTACAGAAAAAGTAATAATTAAAATAGTAGGGTTTTACTAATATTTATAACTTACAAATATTTAAAAAAATTAGAAAAAACAGCTCCAGACTTACATTACTAAATATCGATATGTTGGTCTCTCATAAGTCAGTAGGTCAAATAAAAATTACAAGCTGAGTCTTAGCTCAGCCAGAGTGTTCCCGTCTTTGGAGTCAGAGATCAGAGTTCGATTCCCGCAGTATCCACACTTTTTTGTCAGCAATTTTTTTTTTTCTACATCAATATGTGCGTCCCTGTCCTGCAACGACGCACATTACTTTTCTCATTTAAAAGCGTTACCGCGGCAACGCTAGACACCAAAAAGTGCGCCCACCCTTCATCTGATTGGTTCAGAGGGAAAAAACTTTGAGCCTCAAGCCCCATAATACGGTTTGACGTACATGAACGAAAATCGGTACACACCTGTATCATGTCGCAACTTAAAGAAAAGTCTCTTGGCGCCATGGCCGAAATTGAACAGGAAGTCGGCCATTTTGAATTAATTGTGTAATTTTGGCGCAATTAATGCCATTCCTTCGGCAATTAATACGGCCCGAACCGTAACGTGCATCCAGGTGACTTATACCTTAAAATGTGCGTCTCCATCTTGCGACTACGCGCATTACTTTTCTCTTTCAAAAGTGTTACCGTGGCGATGCTAGACGCCAAAAAGCGTGCCCCCTTAATCTGATTGGTCCATATTTGATAGTTCTCCAAAAGTCACCAAATTTTGCACGCAAGCCAGGCCTGGTGATAAATTTGATATTTCATGGTTTGCATTAATTGGCGTGGCAAAATGGCTCAACAGCACCCCCCGGAAAACTTTTCTCTGCCATAACTTTTGAATGGTTTGACATAAAGAGTCATGGGTGGTGTCATGGGACTCGGTATTGAGTCCTTGACCATAATTGGTGAAAATTAGCCCCGCCCCTTCTTTTGATTGGTTGTCCCTATTTCCTGCTATAACTTTTGAATGGTTTGACATGGAGAGTCGTGGGTGGTGTCATCAGACTCTGTATGGAGTCCTTGACCTTCATTGGCCTGAATTAGCCCCGCCCCTTCTTCTGATTGGTTGTCCCTTTTTTCTGCTATAACTTTTCAATGGTTTGACATAGGAAGTCGTGGGTGGTGTCATTTCTGATACTTATGGGGGGCGGTGGCCGTGAGTGCGAGGGCCCGTTCATCGCTGCTTGCAGCTTTAATTTTGGTTGTACTTGTATGTAAAGTGACTCTGATAATGTTTGTTCACAGCGAGGCTGCTGCCGGGTCGGAGATGCTGAGGGGAGGGAGGGGAATGTTTGTGGCTGTACGCACGGAGCAATCATCAGTCAAATCTATCCCACGGTGTCCAACATATTGCAACATTTAAAGTTTGTTGTTGTTTTTTTTAGATAAGCATGGAAACAAAGTCAGTAAGTCGGATACAACGAGGAAAAGTTGTAGCTCATCTTGTTAGTCATGAATTCGGACGATATGGTAGAGGAGAAATAAATATGTTGCTGTGATTTTAAAGTAAAAACAGATAGGATCTTTTTTTACTGTTTTGCCGAAATGTAAATGACTCTTTTCATCATCTTATTGTGCTCATTTTAAACCAAAATGGGTCAATTTTCCATAATCTGTACAAAAATACTATTATGGCAATAAAAAAGATTTTTAAAAACTGAAAAAGGCAGCCAATCTTTCTCACCCAGTGTTTGACGAGCACTAATGAAATAAACATTTAGAGGCCTTGACAAACCAGAATAACAAGTCCCTCTGTTTTTTAAGGT
Source organism: Cololabis saira (assembly GCF_033807715.1). NCBI lineage: Eukaryota > Metazoa > Chordata > Actinopteri > Beloniformes > Belonidae > Cololabis > Cololabis saira. The sequence goes on along the minus strand of NC_084594.1, from coordinate 29,894,249 downwards.
TGATTCAGCACGCTGAATCGATGGAGGCTGTCAGTGATATTGATTCCTTTTCAGTATAATTAATCCACTCTTCCTGACAGTTTAAAATTAATTGAAAAGTAAAAAAATACTAAAATCACACAAAAATATACAGATGAGCATATGGGAGTGTCATCGTACAAACCGATGACATCCCACAACCTTCTGGTTGCAGAAGGACCAGCTGGACCCTCTGATTCTCACCAAGCACATCACATAAAACACGATGTAACAATGATTACTGTAAAAACTAATCCTCCTCACCACCTTTTCCATAGACATTTAATTGTAATAACTTGATATATGGCACATGGAGTTTAATCTGCTTTCTTTGCACGGACACAACTTAGATATTTAAATTTAGATTATATGTCATAGTCGGCTGTGGGAAGACATCTTTGCAGTGGGTTTTGTTGTTGTTTTTTTTAACAGAATGCCGGAGGGGCCATTCATCGCAACTGGTTTGTGATGTTAGTTTGGAGTTTTATATACTGTATAATCTATTGGTATTCAGTCATCTATGGATATTTATGACCACTTTCTCAACAGTGCTATGAATAGACGAAATATTTATTTGAAATATTTGAATTGCAACATCCAATATGCATAAACATGCACTTAACTAGGCCCTTTCCTTGATGATGATGTAAACGAGTGTGTTTGTCGCCATAAAAATATTCAGTAGGCATAGATGCTAAATCTGCTACCGCTAGTTGTGGAAAATCCACCAAATACAGAATTTCACTATACTTGTGTGCATTTGTTCAGTCCCAGATTCATAAATTGTAATCCGTTATCCTTAAATGGATACCCAACAGTTTACTAGATGGCACCTTCAGTCAGAGCACAAAGTTGCATCTTTAAACAAAACCTTACAAGAGAGGACCTTTGACAGCATGAACAACAATTTATAAAGAGTTGCATATTCTTGTCTTTACATTCACGCATGCACAGTAATGTAGCAATGCAAAAAAAAGTTACAAATGTGAAAATCATCACCCTATATGCATTAAACACATCATTTAAAATATAGAACTACACACCTTCATTCAAAAATAATTTTAGGGTGAAAAACCCTTTATGCAATGCTGAAACACAAATGCTTTTGGTGCTAACAACGGCACACTTACGTTCCCAGTGTCTCTTTGAAGTCATATTTCTCTTTCACGTCTGCAGTCTTCTTTTTCCAGTCAGGGCAATCCTCATCCAGTGGCATCTTCTTGTTGTGACGGCCAGAAACAATACTAGTGAGGAACAACAGAGAAGGGAAATAGTCATCAGTAGCAGCAGATTAGTTGCAGGACTTCCTTATAGCACAACACTCTTTTGTTTTGACTGGCTGCATAAATTGAAATGTAATCAGACTTTTACTGACAAAAGATACCAAAAAGGAAATTACGCTTTTCTCATTTGTTTCACACTTTTCAGTCACATGAAATTACAACTACAGCGGTGACAAATGTTGACCAACTCCAAACCAAACAGTTTCAAAATGGATGCGTGTCAAATGAAGGAAGTAAAGTGTGAATTATGCTGCTTGCTCCGTGTTTCAATATGATTAAGAAAACTACATCATTAAGAAGAGGACAGGAGCTGGTAACAGTTGAAAATAACATGTTGGGAAAAGCCATGTGAGAACAGCCAAGCTCACCAACACCTTCGTTGCCAACGGTAGAGCAGATGCAGTCAAGTCACACCCATCATGTTCTGGGTTAATGGTTAAACAGCAGTTTGACTTGAGAGACAATTATCACTGTTAAAGTTATTAAGCTGTAATATAAAGTGGTGTTAAATAACTTGACCTATCATGACCAAGCAGTATCAGAGCTGCATTAAACTCAAGTTATATTGAGTGTTATGGGCCCAGATCAGGCCTTCAGCATTATCTGTTGCTAAAGGATCATAATACGGCAAAAATACAAATCTAAGGAGTTCATCCCTGGTGATTGTCAACTCATAAGCAACTACATACATACTTTGATTAATGTTCAAGTTGAAGTTAAAATTAGACTTAAAAACACAAACCACCTGGGATGTTGTTTCTTGTTTTTTTGTTTTTTTTTCCCCAACGTACAACAATAACATTCAGATGTTTGTCCTCGCTACACTTTCAAGTGTAGCTGTAATCAGCTACACTGCTGTCACAGTTATCCTGATCTATAACCCAATACCTCAAAGACTAAAATAATCCTTTTCATATCAGCATTCTTCACTCGGCTCTGATCGCGCTGCCTGCCTGGCAACTTCACCGTCTGTCTAAAGTTAAGTGAACGAGAAAAATACGTTCATACCTTCATTCTGAGGTTTTATGCACCAGCTAATACGTTAGAAATAAAATCACTTGGTTCTAACAAGGTCTCAAAACTAAATAAACGTCACCTCAGATGAAAACAACATCACAACACACCGTATTACAATGTCACATTACTTTCATCACTTTCATTCATATAGAAACAGCTTTTTAAAGTCTTGTTATATGATTTTTATTGGTGTTAGGTCTGGACTTTGATTCTTTTTATCGTTTGGCTAAACTTCAGCTGTCAGATAGATCAACATTTGACCTTTAAATACTTATACAGTATACAGAGGAGCTTATCTCAATGACTGAAAGACGACAAAGATCTATGACTACCAAACCATTATTAACCAATTATCTCCTCTCCACCACCATGTTTAACAGCTGCTATGGGATGTTTTTGCTGATATACTGTATTTGGTTGTCTGGTAGATATTTACTGCTGACAATTTTTCTTATATTTTACTTTTACTGGGTGAAGCAGACAATACACTACAGTATATTCCAGGATCATTTTCTGTATGTCTTGTTTTTTTACACGTGCAGACACACACACACACACACACACACACACACACACACACACACACACACACACACACACACACACACACACACACACACACACACACACACACACACACACACACACACACACACACACACACACACACACACACACACACACACACACACAGGGTGGCTCTCTTGCTATGATCCCAAATGTCAGAATTTAGTTTCTTCTAAGTTACCATGGAAACCCGAAGGAGCTGCCATGGTATCTGAGAGTGGAAGTTGACTTGGGGTCTAACAGCAGGCAGCAGCTTAGCTCGATAGATAACTCCCGTCACTTACATTTAGTTCAAAAGTATTTTAAAAAAACAAATTTTTAGACATGAATCTCACACAACTGTAGAGCAAGAGAGGTGATTCCTGACTTCAAACTAAAAAATAACTGAACTAACACATGGTGGTGTGTATTTATGTACAACTTTACAAGCATTTGAGCTTAAATTGAGGAACATTTGACAGTAAAATTTGTAATTCTTGTCATTCTAGACGAGATAATGTGGACGGCTATTGAAAGCAGTTGCGTTAAAAGGAAGTGTCTCTAAATTAGGTACAACATACAGCATGCAAAGTAACGTGTTTCAAAAGAAGCAGTAAGAGGAAGTACAGTTACATGAAAAAACTAAAACTTTTGCTGACTAAATCGGACTTTTGTATGATCTGCTTTTTGAGTACAACAATTACAGAAGATAAAACGATGCAAATCAGACTCTACTGTGCAGTATATTTTTAACCAAACACCAGTCTCAGCCTGTGAAACGAGGACATAATACCAAGCATTTTAATTCAACCATTATTGAACTTGAAAAACCATCCCCGAGAGCGACATATATTTTTCTAAAATAATTGGGGTTTTTTCATTTTGAAAAGCTCCACAGTGATAAATAAGACTACAAAGAAAATGCTAGTTGCAGCAATAATATCACTGTACTACCAGATATACATTTTCCCAAAAAATTGGGAGGATATTTAAATGTAATTAGAAAACAGAATGCAATGATTTCCAAATCTCGTCAACCCATATTTTACACTAAAGGACACAGAAAATGTATAAAATGTTTAAAGTAAGACATTTTACTCTTTCTTGAAATAATTAGCTCTTTTTGAATTTAATGGCAGCAATACATCTCAAAAAAGTTGGGAAAAGAGCAACAAAAGGCTGGAATAATAAATAAGTAATACATAAAAAACACCTATAGGAACATATTCCAACTAATTAGGGTCAACTGGCAAGTCAGTGAAATGAAGTTAACCAGTTGATTAAAAACAGTCTATGAATTGTAACCATTTCAGAACAATGTTCTTTAGTGTAAAAGTGAGAGAATATTGAATATCTCATCGCCTACAGTAGGCTACATATTGTCATCAAAAGATTATGAGAATCTGGAAAACTCACAGAGGACACAGAGCACAAGGTCAACAATTAATACTGACTGTAATATTTGGGCCCTAGGTGGTCCTGCATTAAAAACTGGCATGTCTGTAAACACAGTCCACCGCGCCATCTTCTAATGCAGGTTAAATGTCCATCCTGCAAAGTAGCAGCAATAAGTGAACACGATCCCCACCAATCCTTTCTGAACCAAAGCTAATGCAAAATGCACTGAGGCACGGTGGTATGTAACTACCCTGTTAATTATTTTTGGAGACACTGGACGCTACATCCTTTAGACTAGAGGGAGTGGCTCGTGGGAAGCGCTTAGTTCAAAAACCTGCATCACTGACAGTATGTAGAAAGGAAACATCAATCCTCAGGAGGTTTTACAGTAATATATAGGCTACTCTCATCCGAGCAATGTCTTTTTTAGATAAGTCTTTGCGTTTTTCAGCAAGACATAAACCCTTTTTTTTAATTAAAATTCCTGTTTTTCTATTAAAATGTCACTGTTTGATATGTTTTCTCTGATCTGTTGTGGATACATTATGGGTTTATAATATTTGCACATCAGTACATTCGTGTATTTCTGAGCTACACTGCCACAGGGGTGAGGAAAACAGGCATGTTGGCAGCCACTAACTAGATTCCCTTAGAAAATTAATCCAAACTCCTTTCTGCAGAAATCAGTGCACAGGATGTTTTAGAGTAGACAAACCTGGAAGCTGGGCAAGTTCACATTTTTCACAAATAAGTGATTGATCCAACTCCTCTCCGCTTGTTACACATGTATGGCATCTTTAATTACTTAGTATTTGCATTTAGAAAAACAAAATATTTCATGATGACTTGTGAAAATACCTTTCAGAAACATCATTGCATACCTTGAGCACCTGCTGTGAAGACTTTACCAGCAACGAGTTAAATCAATTACAGGATTATGGTTTAATGAAAAAGTAATGCCATACCTTTCACTTAATCTCGTCTCTGACCAGTAATAATATTCACGAAGAACATCGCCTTCATTCTTTTACTGAAGCAGGCATTTGCTAAAAATAGCTGCACAAATTGAAACCAGTGAAACAGTGAACGCTCCTTTGAAGTACTGCTTGTTTGTAGCGTTTCACCTTGCTCATATGGAAGTGTGGATGTATGACGCATGCATGCACTGAGAAACTGTGACACTGGAACACCGCCATCATTTAAAATACATCAACTTGCTGGTCGTTATCTGCAGGTAACTAAGACCAGCAAATGTCAACATGTGCCTTAAATTCCTTCCACACACTTTCATCTCAATTCCAGAAAGTTCTGGAAATGCATCCAATAGGGACTGTACGTACGTCACAACACATTTCAAGCCACTGGAATTTTAAGGACATAGTTAAAGATGAGCAAGGGGGTTCATTTTCTTTTTCAAGCAGACAAATGCTATAAACAGCAGAATAAGGTTCATGTTTCACGTAGGCAGGAGCAGAAAAGGGGGAAGCTTAAACATGTGGGATTTTAAAGGGAAAAAAAACACATGCGGATACTGTATGCGATGGCCAAAGAAGCCCCTCAATGTCACCGGATGACATGGCTTTTGGCCTCAAACCCCCCCCACCCCCAAAACAATAAAATAAAATAAAGAAGCAACAGGACTGGAGAAGCCCGAGACTGGGAGATGCACAACATCATAACCCCGAGTGGAAGGTGACATGCAGCATTCCCCCTTGACGGGTTTCACACAGAGAGAGATGCTGTACTCACTGGTTTCCCATTCCTTTGATGAGCGGTGGACAGAAGAAACACACATATACACGTAACGACGATTAAATGTGGTAAACTGACATGAAGTTGCACTGCGAGCGTAAAAATTTACTGCGGTCCTTTTATTTACAGATGTTCAATAGATGTTTAGCAAACAACAGAAAGGAAAGCAGCTGAGTAAAGTAAATACCTGAATAAGTTACCAGAAACTTACTTAAATCTGCTTATATTCACTAAACTGTTTGGCTTGTCTGTACAAATCCGCTAATGACAAACAAATGCATTTAAATTCTGGTTTTCTTTTGTCTTTACACACCAACAGTTATAAATTTGGGCAAAAACTTTTCTGCTGTTGATGCTTATCTCAGCAGACGAGCAATGGCACGGATCCAGAGTGAGGAATTCTGCTGTTCAACACAAATCAAAGCAGCAACTTTCCTTTATAAAAAAAAAAACTGTTTTTCCTCAAACTGTACACTGCTTTGTTGCCCACCTTTACCACTAAAGGGCTCGATCTGCTGTGACTGGTTATTTGATTTGACAGAAATTGGTTTGTTGCATGCCAAAACAGCCAATTATGCAAATAAGTTACACTGTAATGTTGATTAGTTGCAGAAGAAAAACCTGAATCAGATATTAATGGGGGTTCAGGGGCACTATTTACTGACAGAAAATATAACTTTTGTTGGTGTGGACATGAAGCTTTATTATTTTGCATTACAATCTTACTAAGCCTTGCGAATATCAATTACATCCACAGGCTGGACTCATCATTATTTGCATTCATTATTTCTTTACTAGCCTCTGTCATAATTGCAGTGATTCTGCGATCTAGTCTACAAATGCCCAATAACTCAAAACAACGAATTATCAGCCTGATAATTGGTCAGTCAGTCATTTTACATTCACTTAAAAGAAAGATAACACACTGAAGGAAATGGGGAAACCTGAAAAACATAATAAGGTTTGTTTAATGCTTTCAGTTTCTCCAAAGATACAGGAGCCGAACGCTCAATCTGAGATCTGGCCACAAACAAAAAGTGGAAGGCATGTGGATCATACATTATATCAAATGTTCACTGACATCTAGAGCTCCCCAGGAATTTGAGGACAAGTACAAACGAGCACAGTGAGCAAGATGAAATGCAAAAGAAAAACCAAAACAGATTAGACAAGACAAAAACACCATTCATTTCAAACAACAACAATGAAATGATTCATTGGGTCAAACAGTTGTATGAGAAGACGTAATGCTCCTGCAGCGGTGGGTGAGCTGTCTCCCCCTGTGCCAAGAGCAGCATGTTCACAAGCATAAAAATAAATAAATAAAGGGAGAGCAGTTTGTGATTCACCATTCATGGACTCGGGGCTCTCTTATCATCACTGTTTTGACTGAGAAGACTTCAAGGACTTGACATAGTGCATCAACCTTTTGCACCCACTGCCAGAGAGCGTGTCATAAGTCAGCTGTTGTCATGATACATAAAAAAAAATGAAAAGATAAGCAGACTTCCCTCCAAGATCCCATAGCCATCAGTAGAGGGTGTGTGAGGGTGTGTGTGTGTGTGTGTGTGTGTGTGTGTGTGTGTGTGTGTGTGTGTGTGTGTGTGTGTGTGTGTGTGTGTGTGTGTGTAAGAGAGAGACTGAGGAGAAAAGGATACGGAAATACAAAAAGGGAAGGATATAGCAGATGGGGCAGAGGTAAAAGCTTAATATAGTTGAATAGTCGCATGTAATGTATAAAACACTCGCAAGGCTCCTCAAGACCTACAGCTATTTGTACATAATAGAATGAGTTTAAACTTATCTTAAGTCAGGTGTTATACTCAAACACTTGTCATTCTGTTTTTTTAGTGAAGACAGAATATAAAGCGACCACTTCTTCGTCATGTATAGTCCATGTCACCATCTGCGCTTGGAAACTGCAGCTTACATGAAAGATCCTCTCTAAAGAGAGGGTGAAACATATGAGCAGACCAACGGGGGTCGATATCTCCAGCAGGCTTTTCTGTTGTACTGAGTTGCATTTAAACTCACTGAATATGACTCCAATAATAAAAAACATGTTCCTCCTACAAGAAAAACAGAAGCACGAACTACAAGGAGAAGCGCGCCTAGTTAATGACAGCTAAAGGCTGATTTATGGTTCCGCGTTACACCAACGCAGTCCCTACGCCGTAAGGTACGCGGCAACTAGCACCGTACGGTCGCGTCGCTGCGTAACCTACGCCGTACCCTACGGCGTAGGCTCTGCGTCGATGTAACGCAGAACCATAAATCAGGCTTAACGTTACAGAGCGCTGCTTGGAGAGAAAGCTGACAGCAGCCCGGCGATAAACCGGGCTTCCTGGCTTCCTGTGGGAGAGTCACAATTAAAGTTTGGCTCAGATTAGCACTCCTGTGGCTCTTTCCTACCTGTAAATGTGCGGTCAGCAGCTGTCCGACGTCCGCTTGTGCCCTGTGCTCGGAGCGCTCTCGCAGTCTGGATTTGGTCGGAGCCGATCTAACCAGATGCGCTTCTCATGACGTCACCTGAGGGCAGGACTCCGGGCGGACCAATCAGCGGCCGAGCTGCGGCCGCCAGGTGGAGGCGGTCAGTCCGGCCGTGACGCTGCTCCTGTGTACTTGTGATGAAAGGTGCTTTCATTGCAAAAATACAACCTTGTTTGTACAAATAGACAATATAACACAGTAATTAAGGCAGTTCCACAAGCAGTGATTCTCCAACTTAAAGGCATGATCCACAAATGCCTTGTTTAGTTATAGATGGTTGTATTTTTTTAGATAAAAAATGCAATAATACATTCTTGAGAACTAATTTTACTTTGGTGTGTTTCTCTTCACCTTTGAAGAGGAAACATATGTTTCAACATTATACTATTAGTTTTTTAATTAAGTTGAGAACCAGTTAACTCTCCTTTCCACTTCCACCTAAAGAAGTTCATTTTAAAAAATGAGGTCTATCCATGTAATGATTTTTTACATAAAAGGTTTAATTTAAATTTGAATATTTGTACTTTTTGTAACGCAGACATCGAAACCTTAGAGAATCTTTTTTTCTCTTGTAGCCTAACTAGGACCTTTTGCTTTCCAATACTGGATAACATATAATGATCAAACCATTCATATTCTTACATTTGAAAGCATTACATTTGGTTTACAAGTGGAGGACAAAAAAAATAGACTTTGGAATCAATAATTTAATCATATTGGCTAAATTTTGTATTCATAAATGTTGCTTTTTGAAAATTAATCCAATCTTTATTGCATATCTAAACGAAATAATTCAAAAAATATTTAAAATCTTGCATGATTCAAAAATCCCAGCACCTTCCTGAGTATATTTGTACCCTAATTCCTGACTGATCACTTACGTTTTTTTATTTTATCTTTTTTATTTTTGTTTTATTTAATTTTATTGTTTATTCCTTTTCTTTCCTTTTCGCTGTGTATCTATCTTCTTTGTTTTATTTTACTCATTGGTCACTCAGTGTTCTTTAATGCAAATGTTCTTCTGGAATGTATAATGTGCCTTGTTTTTTTGTAAAATCAATAAAGAGGTTGGGAAAAAAAACAACTTGTGATGAAAGGTTTGGAGGAGAGCTACTGCTCTGACAGCGACAGAGAAAAATCACCCTCGACCTTCTAGACGTCTAGAACAACAAATCAATAAATATGAAATAAATCCTCCCCCAGGGTGACAGTCCCCACTACATCACTACGAGCCTTGCTGCCATGTTGTGTGTAGACATTTTTTGAATGTAGTTCTTTTTAATGTTTACTTTCCTGTTTGTTTTGCATATTATTTCACATTTTTTGAAATCTGTGCATTCATTTATTATATATTTAAGCATGTGTTGTGTCTCATTTTGCATCTCTTTGTAGTTTTTGCCCCTTTGTGTGCTGTTTTGCATCCCTTTGTAGTTCCATATAATAATCTGTGATTTTCTGTGTGTGTGTGTGTGTGTGTGTGTGTGTGTGTGTGTGTGTGTGTGTGTGTGTGTGTGTGTGTGTGTGTGTGTGTGTGTGTGTGTGTGTGTGTGTGTGTGTGTGTGTGTGTGTGTGTATCTTTGAATCCAGCTCTCCCTGCTTATGGCTAATTTCCACATGTTTTGGTTCTCTTTGCAGTCACTCTACATGGATTTTGTGGTTGTTGAGTACAGTGAATCTCTAAACCCTTTGGATTCTGGGCTTGTTTTAAGTAGTGTAGCCCAGTGTGGGAAAAACATCCATACATGGATCTAATAATTGATCAAGGGGTCATGATCTGGGTCTCTGGAAGGATCATAGAGACAACTTGTGTTGTTATAGACGCTATGAATAAAATTGAATTGAAAAATCTAGGACGTTTAATTTGTCACTGTTTTCAGGTAAAACTGTATTCTACAGCAGTTTCTACTGCAAATACATCTGTTACGTTTACAGATGAAGCAACAATGTCAAGTCAGTTATTGATTTATGTGTTAAAAACTGACAAATGTATTCCCTGAAGGAGTCATAAATAAATATGTGACAGATTTGTGTCCAAATGTGCGTATGATTGTGATCATGGATTGAACATCGCTCTAAAATGAAATGGCTAAACAGTAATGAGGTATTTTATTTAACCTTCGGAACTGCAAGTTTTCCAACTCAGCACTTGAACTAACACTTTAAACATTTTATCCAACTCTGACAACTCCATCATTAGTTTTTCCAGTGATGGGATTTATAACCCACACTAGACTGTGTGTACAAATTATTACCACGAGGTGGAGCTCTGAACTGGTGGGGCTCTGGGACGGAGGAGCTCTGATGGTTTGCTTGGACTGTTTCTAGCTTTTTAGGGCGTCTCTAGTGCAACCTTCTCCTCAGCGGAGCGTCAGTGTTTGTCCTGGTTTCAGATGCCGTAGTCGACTCTTCACTGCCCCCTGGTGGATGTGTTGCGTAACAACCATACAAATGCAAGTGACATACTGAGATATGTGCAAATGTACTAATGATAGACTCTTCTTAAGTTTTGGAAACAAACTATTTTTTTTTAATGCAACAAACATGTTTTTTTTTATTCTTCAAATTTGAACATTGAAGTGAAGCGGAGGAATTAGACGTTTTCTTTGGTCCGTTTTGGAAACCGGAACGAGGGAGTTTGGAGCCTGCAAGACGGAGGCGGTCCGTGTACTAAAGCCTGAATTATGGTTCTGCGTTAAATCTACGCAGACCGCCGCCGTAGCCTCAGCGTTGGTGTAACGCGGAACCATAAATCAGCCTTTAGTGCACTTTGTTGTCTTAAGTCTTGGGCTGATACATGAAGTGCTGCCCGCTTGTGGCCAGAGGTGGTACAGCCGCGTACCGTTTCATGTGGTTTTGTTTCTCCTATGACCAGTGCTGAAAAGTTGCAGGAAAAAAGTTCAATTTTCAATTCAATTTTATTTATATAGCGTCTAATACAACAAAAGTTGTCTCTAGACGCTTTCCAGAGACCCATACCCAGAACATGACCCCCGAGCAGTTATTTCATAAACAATGGCAGGTAAAAACTCCCCTAGTGGGAGTAAAAAAAAGTGTAGGTTTTCAGTTGGACTCAGGTTGAAAGCATTGCTCTTTGTGCTCAACGTTTTGAACAAAACGTGCTCCCCAAAAGTTTAATTGAAATGAGAAACTAAAACAGAAAAAAAAGAGACGCACGTCTTGAATTCGCACACAGACTGTGATTTCATGAGGATGGGTCTCCAAGCATCTGTTCTCACTTTGTCGAGGGCACGTTTGAACACAGACCTCTCTTCCTCTGTTCCTGTAAGAACCACGAAGGCATGCAAATCATTAAACTGGAGGGATTACAGATTTTCAAGGCTGTGTGATGCTTGTGTCACGTGCACCCTCCTTCTCTGTATTTGTATTGATGTAGTGATGTTGTTCCTCTTATTGGAGCCAACAGACTTGGTGGAGATGTTCTGTCCCACTTTCATGGTCTCAGGAAAGATGTTCACCTTTGAATCGTCAGGTTTCACCTGACCCGACACACAAACAACGAAAACAAGCAATCTGTGACATCATCAAAATGGGGACGCGTGCAAATCTTGCTGAAGTTGCAGTTCTGCTCACTGACCAGCCAGTAAACGCAGTCGGCGTTGACCTCAGCAAAGACAAACGGGATGTCGTATTTGAGATGAGTATCCCCATTCAGGATGCAGCAGTACACTTATGCAGGAAGATGGACATGAAAACAAATTATTATCATTATTATTAAAGGACTAACACAATCTTTTTATCGAACAATGACAACATTTCCAGAGTTCTCAAATGAAATCTTTCTGATATGCTTTGATCAAAGTACCAAGGAGATATAATACTGCTTTGTTGATAGAAGCTGGGTTTAAGGGGCAGAGTCAGACATTCAGGTTCAAGTGTGGCTTTTTTTTTTAAACATGGTGTTTTTAACTTTACCCACTTCTGAGGTGAAGCTAATGCTGCGTGATGTGAAGATGGATGGGTATAAACAAGTATGGCATATCAGTTACTGTGCAATAATAACAGACTTCTGAGTTTAGATAAATCGTTGACTCAGTGTGGCATCACAGCTAAAGAAAAATTGCTGAAGTGGTTATATTTCCTACTGTGAGTGTAGACAGTGATAGAAGAGGGGGTCAGTGGCCAACTGTGACACTGTTACAGCATTTTTCAGTTTGACTTTTGCTAAATTGTGTTTCACTGTCAGTGCTTGTAGCTTTTATCTTGAGGGAAGATGCATATTTATATTTATAAAATTAGCCAGCTAAAAACTTACAGAATGTTGACTAGGTAATACTGACATACTTATTTTAGCTTAGCGGCAAAGCATGTTGTACTTACAATTTCATGATGAATATGGGCTTTTAACTGCAGGCTTTCAGTAATTATTTGATTATTTAGAAATTAATGTTTTTTTAATGTGTAGGACCCCATTTTTCATATGCTCAAATCCAATTGGACACCTGACTAAAAAGCTGTTTCATGAACAAAAGTGGGCCAGTCTTTCATTATTTCATCCATGAAGCAGGTTAAAAGGTCTAGACATGATTCTAAGAGCCTCATTTGCATTTGAAAGTTATTGCTGTAAACCCACAACATCCAACCAAGTAAGCTCTCAGCTCAAAATAAATCAGTCACATTTGGGTTTATTTATGGTAGCATTCAGGTAGCAGTTTAAACGCCATGCTCAAGCCCTAAGACTGTTAAACAAGTAAAAAACACAACCCCAGGAAGAACATGAATGGCTTGAAAACAGTTTTTCAACCACCCAAACTGATACTTATGCTGTATTGATACTAATCTCATGTTTAGTAAACTGTTGCTTTCACTCTGCTCTTCTGTGGCAAAAAAAGGTGTCATCATGGACACAAATCTGCTTTGTGGATTGAGTAAAACTAATTTAGATTCTGTGTAATGTTTCCAGAGCTTTATGCACAAACTTTTTGGAGGACTGCACACCATCTGTATTGTTTAAATAGCCATAATCCTTCACTCTGCACAGAACTGGATTGATGCAGACCATATAGATGCATGTGTGTAAATAAAGCTTGAGAGTGACCAAATCAAGCACCATGAACAAGGCCTGAACATACCGTATACAGTAGAAAACAGTGGTGCACGTTGCATGGACATTCACATGGTGAAAGAAAGAAAGAAACACATGTACAGCACCAGAGAGAAAAAAAACAGTTTAGCTGATCTAGAAGAATGATAAAGACATTAAGTTGCAACCTTAAAAGTATGGCCACCTGACATTTTAAAACTGTAGTCAGAAACAAATAAAATAATTTGATCAGATATTTAGAGCATGTGACCGCTAGAGGCTAGACTATTACTACATGCAGGGATCGGACCATGCAAGACATTTCAAATAAGAAGTATAATGTTTAATATTCATTTTGAATTTAATCTCAGACATCTGAGAAGAGGCAACATTTGGGAAGATATAGAAAAACTCATGTGTTTGTCACAATTTTGAAACAAAAACGTCCTCTCATGATCCATTATTGCATATTATTCTGTCTTTTTTGTACAGAATAATGAAGCAGTGTAAAACCTGTCACTCATCCTGACAAAAACAAATAATTGTCAATAATGATATTGATGCAGCTGAAGAAGCAACTACTGTGTTATTCTAATTTTCTTAGATGTGAAAAAAAGTTTATATTACTGGAGTGGCGTTTTAGAAAACCAAGGAGACATTAGCAATCATTAAAGATTTGGAGATTAGAATGGAGCTAACTGATGAATTTCAGGGTAGGGTGGTTTGCCTTCATTAAGAAGTTTGGATGAAATCATTAGCAAGAAGACACAGTGGGTGATGTTTTTTGTTTTTGTTTTTTTCTTTTCAAGTATTTTGTATTTTGAAATCAAGTTTGTAGAAGCCTTTTTATTTTATTATACTGTTGTGTCTTTAGAGTAAAAGCCTGATATTTCGAGTTTATCCTTTAATGAAGTCATAGTTCCAGCAGAGGACAGACAGGCCACAGTAAAGGTTGATGCTGCCAACACCAGGCTGCACCGTGGACATGCTGATCTGATCTGACGCCTGTGCCTTTCATTAGGCAATAAACGTCTTGGCACATGATGTAAGAAGGTGATTATTTAGTTTTAATTTTATTCATTTGTTTTTATTTCAATCACATTTCAATTGTTATAAATCTTGGATGTTTTCTACACAAACAAAGACTTCATTCAGTAGAGGGATTGTTATCACAAGTGTTGTCATAGTGTCGAAGACCCGCACCAGTATGTCACGCAGCTGCCTTAATGTGACCTCTCTGACCCATCCATTGCAGGGTCTGGGCCTATCCCATCTCATTACAGGCGAGAGGACAGGTCGCCAGTCTACCGCAGGGCCACATATATTCACTTTAATATAACTTGCATTTTTGTTTTATTTTTGTGATTACATATTTTCTCAAATTGTTTGTGTTTGTTCTTATGGTATAATAACTCTATATTCTAAAGTATATATTCCTTTATGATCATAATATGTATACATTCACATATATACAGGAGGTAGTGGGTTTTTTTTGTGGAAACTTATAACTTTTATTAGTTTTTTGTTGAGAGCAAAAAATAGAATACAATAAAACAGGGGTGTCCAAA
This sequence comes from Cololabis saira, assembly GCF_033807715.1. Lineage (NCBI taxonomy): Eukaryota > Metazoa > Chordata > Actinopteri > Beloniformes > Belonidae > Cololabis > Cololabis saira. Next base: position 29,879,136 of record NC_084594.1, on the reverse strand, counting down.
GTCGGTCCTCGAGGGCCGGTGTCCTGCATGTTTTAGTTGTTTCCCTGCATCAACACACCGGATTCTAATTAACGGTCGTCACCACCTTGATATCAAAGTCTGGATAGTTCTGTTGATGACCAAGCTCCTTGTATCACGGTTTGATAAAAAAAAGGAACACATCTAAAACATGCAGGACACCGGCCTTCAAGGACCGACTTTGGACTCCCCTGCAATAAAATAATAAAAAGTTGAAGCCTCCCGGCCAGAAGGTGGCGGAGTATTACTGCTATCTGACTGAAATAAGCGGAAATGACGTAACAGCAGCCTTGTGCTCCTTCGTCCACCACGTGCAGCAGCAGCAGTTCAGTCGCGGCAGACATTTCCACATCTCACGATGAAACGACCCAGTAAGTAGTTTTTCACAAATAATACCCAAGTATCTGAAATGAAACGAGTTAATCGTTTAGCAGGTTCTGGTTTGTTTGTATCAGCGTCTCCCTGAGATCAAGTTTTAACCAAGTAATTTACCTTAATCTTTCAGAGTTAAGGAAAGCCAGTAAGCGACTTTCCTGTTCCAAACGTTACAAGATACAGAAGAAGGTAAGTGGGGACTTTTACACCATAAATGTTGAATGCCTCCTCGATTTACAGATAAACGTCTTTATTGTTCAGTTTTGTCTTACATGAAAGAGAGAAAAACCACATCTGCTCATGTGTATGTTGTCTAACTAAATTCATCATCTACGTGAAATTGAGTAACGTTTTTCATGTGTGAATTAAGGTCCGGGACCATAATCGAAAGCTGAGAAAAGAGGCAAACAAGAAAGGAGTGAGCAAACGAGTGAAGAAGGACCTCGGGGTTCCCAGCAGTGCTCCCTTCAAGGAGGAGGTGCTGAGAGAAGCGGAGCAGAGGAGGCTGCAGGTCAGCAGACATTTCTACACCATTCCATGCATGGGTGCAGATCCCGGGGGGGACATGTCCTCCCCCAATTTCTGAAAAACATGAATTGTCCCCCCCAATAAAAATACCCTAAATTATTCAAAATTGAACAAATGTATTTTCAGACTTAAAGGTTTAATATGTTGAATATTTATTAAAAATATTTCTAAAAAAAAGAATACATACGCAGTGCTTTTTGAGGTGTACAGAATTCAAGTATTGCTACTCCATACATTTTTTTTTTTAGTCTGAATTAATATTTTTTAAATTTTTGACAGGCTCGACAATGACTTTTTGTCAACGTTCTGAACATTCGTGCCTGCCCGTAGCCAACATGTGGTTCACTTCTCCGCTGTTTTCCTGCCTCCTCCCGGTCGTATGCGTCTGTTTTCAACGAAGCCTTTTCAATAATCAGTTGGTGGATCAGCGACAGGCTGTGCAGTATTTTTTGGCAAGCCTTTACCAATTTATGGCATGAGTTGCATATTGGCTAAAAATTAAAGTCACGTTGGTGTCCCCCCCCCAATCCTGACATCGGATCTGCACCCCTGATTCCATGTCCCACACAAAAAAACTTGTATTTTTGGGTGGTGTGCTCTGATCTCAAAGTTTGTCAGTTTTTAGAACAATTTAATAGCTGGAGGGAATCAGCCTTCATACAAGTTGAATAACCTTCCTGTTTATGTACAGGCATATACCAATTTACTGGTGTCCTTCTATTAAAGAAAGGAGGGAAACCCCCACAATGGTCAATCAGAGTTGCATTTGAATTTTAATTGAGAGTTTAGGGGAAAAAAACAACAAAAAACTAAATACAACTGTCCTGGACAAATGTCTTCACCCTCTCGCAATCAGTCTGCATCAGTGACGTGTGGTGAGATTCATGGATGGTGAGGCACTGACTTCATCAGTCAGATTTACAAGCATATGAACCCTCCAGAGCAACTTATTCACCATTTGAATGGCAGCAGTTAACTGGTTGTTTAAAACCTCCTATCGTCATTCACATACAAATGCTTTACACATAAACTGTAGCGCACAAAAATCACATTTAATTAAAAAGTTATTATGGTCTTACCTTTACTTATAAATGAAGTCCATGCGCCACTAACTGTAAACTCCTGCTTGTTGTCACTTATTCTGCAGCCAATGAGTCGCAAGAAGAATCCCTGAGCTCACTAGTGCCCCCTATCGTGAGGCACGAGAAGTGCATGCCTCACCCCGGGCCTCTTTTCAGCCGTTTTATGATTGCGCCGGCACAAGAAACACATTACACACATATAGTTGCTGTTCATTATATAAATCAGCTTAACTATGGAAACTTATTTCATATAGCAGTTTCAGTTTCAAAGTTTATTTAGATGGGACAATGCATATTAATTAACACTACATTAAGCAGTGTAAATACACTGCAAACATGTTTGAAAATGTTAAGTGACATACAAAGAGACAGCGATCTGGTCTCAGTACATGACATGGCAGCACAGTTAGCCGAGTCATTGGGCAATCCATGGTGAGGCTCTGCGCTGCGCTGCCTCACCGCCCGCATCTTCTCAGCATTTGAACGGCAAATGTGAAAATTCGGCGTATTTTGAAGAAAAAATAATATAAAAATGGTGAAGTTAAATGGAAAATTACTTTATAGTAAAAATGAATTGATAAATATAAAAAAAATATATTTTTTTTCATTTTACATTTCTTTCTTTCCATGATAGCAGGTGAGGCACAGCCTCCCCTGATCGCACGTCACTGGTCTGCATATTTAAAGGGTGAAAAGTCGTTACACTGTTTTTAACTGTCATGGTGTTCATCACCGGACCAAACCAAAATACCTATTTACAGGTGCAGAAATCTCATCGAGAGATGCAGATTTTTTATTGCAGTGACTATCTCAAAAGGTTGTACAATAAAATATTAGAAAATTGTTTACTCCATCAGTCTCCGTTCTTTGAGTGACTACGGTGGGGATTTATTTCTTTAAGGACGCCAACATATTTGAGTAATATGTCCCAGTTCTTACCACTCTTAATAGTTTAACTCAAAACTAAATCTATTGCTGTACTGTGTGGTTCTACTTTTTTTCTTTCTTTTTTGTCCAATCAATTTACTTGTTTTTAATTATCTTTTGTCTCAGTAGATTTTTATACAGTACGCTGTTAATTGGTTTTGATGCATCACTTTCCATATTGAAAACTTTGTGAATTGTCACTGTGTTGGAGTTGGGCTGTATTAATAAAACAATCTTACATCCCCAAGATTGAGGAAGAAAAGGAAAGAAAACGACAAGCCAAAAAGGAGGATCGTGCCCAGAAAAGGAAGAAAGACAAGGAGTCTGCAAGTAAAGAGACAGGACCCAAAGCCAAGAAGGCTTGCAGGGTAAAACAGCAATGCAACACTTGTCTTTGCATTTCCATCTTAGTCACAAAATTTCTTACCTGCATTTTTTTTTTTTTGTTTGTTTAGGATAATGCAGCAAATAAAACAGAGAAACGGCCTGGACCAGACAAGAGCTCAAAAAAGTTTATTTGTGGTGAACTTAACAAGGTAAGCTACTATTCATTTAATCTATTATACAAGAAAGTAATAGGTTTTCTCACACAGGCTCATTGCTTACAGGTAATTGAAGAATCTGACGTAGTCATCGAAGTCCTTGATGCCCGAGATCCACTGGGATGCCGGTGTCCGCAGTTGGAGGAGGCCGTGCTGCAGAGCGGAGGCAACAAGAAATTACTCTTCGTCTTAAACAAAATAGGTAGGTGGATATGATGTGCTGCAAACTTTAACTTTTTCTTGAAAATGGTATCGTGAAGTTGATTGGATTGTCTGGTCTTGTTTGTAGATCTGGTACCAAAGGAACATGTGGAGAGGTGGATAGAGTGTTTACATAAGGAGTTTCCAGTTGTGGCGTTCAAAGCGTCAACACAGATGCAGAACAAAACAGTAGTAGGTCCATTTTTAAACATCAGGATTGAAGTTAGTGTTAAGAAATTTGTCCATTTTCTGTTTTTAAAGTTTTGCAGATTTGTATTGTTGGTCGCTAGTGAGTTCAGATGTTTGATAAAAGGGAGAAAAAACAACTGTTGTAATTGCAACCTGTGGAGCTAAAAGGTTTCTAGGAAGTATTTAACCCCCAACTATTCTTAATGCGCCGTGTCCAACTTTTCACCCCGTGAAAAACCTAAGAAAAGTATGTTGTAAAAAGATGTGGAGGACTGAGAAGGTTGAACAGCTGCTGCTGTGCTGTTATAACTGGTTTTAACCTCCAAAAGTAACTTAACAAACCACATAGTTAGTCATTCTGATCTATTCAGAATAGATGTTGGTTGGTTTGTTAAACATTACAAACATATGTTTATACCATATTAATTTGAAGTTATAAATGTATGTTTCATTCTACAAATGTAATTTAGGCCCTTTTTTGTGGATGGTATCCTTTTGTAACCCTTGTGTGGCTCTATTTTCAGGAACAAGCCAAAAAGAGTAGAATAGTACCATCAAATGTCGTCCTGGACAGATCCAGAGCAGCCGCCTGCTTCGGTGACTCTTGTCTCATGGACCTTCTCACAAGTTATGCTGCTAAAACACAGAGTGAAGCTGCACTCAAAGTGGGAGTAGTTGGTAAGTACAGCCTCTGCAGTTTTCTATCCAACCGTGTTACTAATTTGACTGAAAATAAGACTAGTTGTATCATTTCAAAACTTTCCACATTAATCTTTTCACAATCTAATTTGACCCACAGGATTTCCTAACGTTGGTAAGAGCAGCCTCATTAACAGCTTGAAGGGAATGATGGCATGCAACGCTGGCGTCAAGAGGGGCATCACAAAGTAAGTGATGTTTATAATTATGTACATGACTTGTCATAGCGTTTTTTTTTTAACACATTTCTATTCATAGTATTACTAATATTCATATTATTTTGTTTCTTTGCTGCACACTAGATCCATGCAAATTGTGCACATCTCTAAGAATGTTAAACTTATAGACAGCCCAGGAATTGTGGCATCGCCTTCCAACCCAGCGGCCTCTCTGGCTCTGTGGAGCCTGCAGGTGGAGGACGGCCAGAAGAGTGTCCTGGATGCTGTCGGCACTCTGCTTAAGCAGTGTGACAACACCCAGGTAGGACTGGTTTCTGTCATAAAAGAGATGTTTTCCGCATTGTGTTAACTTTGTAGTAGCTGAAGTTGCTCTTGTAATGCATTTTTTCCCTTTTTTGCTTCAGGTTGTGCTTCAGTATAACATAGCAGACTTCAGGAATTCTTTGGAGTTTTTGACCATGTTTGCAAAAAAGCGTGGTTATCTGCTGAAGGGGGGAGTTGCTGACACAGACCAGGCAGCTGCCACTTTCCTTTCTGATTGGACAGGGTGAGTGTGTTTCTAAATAAAATAAAGAGAAATGTGCAATTGTCATGCAGGGCTTTGGAAATGAGGACAAAATGCAATTCTGGATTTCATTATGAAGACTTCTAATCCAACTCTGATCCAAACCCTGTGGAAATATAACTATTTTGTGCAGCATTTTCTTTGTTTTTGTTGTTTTGTTTTTTTATTGTGTCTCAGACATGCTTTGGTGTCTCCACAGAACAAAACTCAGCTACCACTGTAAGGTGCCAACGAACCACGCCCTCCCAGCTTATATGACTGATGCTGTGGTTGCTGAAATGCAGAGCTGTTGGGATCTAAACATAGTAAAAGTAGGAAATGAAGAAACTCTGAAAGGTGATTGTAAAAGTTCAAATGTCTCTGTTTTATTTTGACACAATTAGTCACTTTAAAACACAAGCATATCCTCCAGAGGCCTATTTACAAACCAGTTGCAATAACTTTTGTGTTTCTGAAAACATTTCTCTTCATAGGTGTTAAGTTTCCACACCAGGCCAGCAGTATTAAGTTCACCTCTAAAGGCCCAACAAAAGGTCTGCTGAGAGTGGCCGACATATCTGAAGAAAAACCGGGACCTGCAGACTCTGAAGAAAAACCTGGACCTGCAGACTCTGAGGGGGAGGTGGAGAAGAACGATGAGGTGGAGAAAAACAATGAGGTCAGTACAGGTGGAAAAACTACAGCTGCGTGAATTGATAGCAGTCAGTTCTTCTGGAAATGAGGACAAAAACGCAAGTCTTGATTTGTTCATGAAGACTTCTAATCCAACTCTGATCCTGTTGACTGGACTGTGGTTATTGTATTGGGGATTAATGGAACTTAAATACCGGTAGTTTTAACATTTGCTTTCTTTTAGACTGAACAGACTGAGGACGCAAACAAAGAAAAGGAACCAGAGGAACCCCAGAAATCATCAGTTAAAAGTATGTCATTTATTTACATTTGATTTATTATTAAAATGCAAAACTATGACAGTTTTTTTGGTAAACGTTTGTTTTCTCTTTCCAGAAAACCCCCACAAGGTGCAGTTTCAGCTTCCTCCCATTGATGTGAACCTGTCTGGTGTTAGGACGGATGACGCCTATGACTTTAACACAGATTTTAAATGAGCATCAACTAAGTGACTCCTGAAATGTGTTGGTCCTGCTGCTGCCAGAGTAAACACCTGTTGCTTACAAGCTGTTCTCCCTCTGCTAAAACCTGGACAATACTGACATCACTGTGCAAGGAATGGGCTTCATTTGGGCTGTTTCGTTCTGCTGGTAGATTGGTTGGATTTCTGTCTGGGACAAACAAACAATGGCCAGGTTAATGCTTTACTTTGGAGTTGCCTTTATATTTACTATAAACATTCTTCACATGATAAACTTGTAACATCTAGGTCCGTATTGCTGAATATTGTATATAAAAATGTAAATTTAAATGTAATAAATTGTCTGGAAAAAGCTTGTCTAGTTTTCAAGGAGAGGGATAAAATAAGTTACAGCGACTTATTAAAAACAAATTTTACAAATTGCAGGCTATTATACTTTATTTGGCTAGCCACTGAGAGGCTATTATTCATATGGTAATTTATCAATTTTGAGCTGCTGGGATAAACAGTCCACATATGGGCAGAGGGGAGTATCATTTTTCATATAGAACAAGCAGCAATTTCACAGCTTGTTTTTTAACAATGTTTGGTCCCCAATGGACGTGGCGCGTATCATTAGAAAAAGGAAAAAAACTCAAGGTACATAATGAAGAAAAATTTATTTCATGTACAAAATGTTACAATGGCGAGGTAATTGTTTTTCAACATATAAAAATCCCAACAGTAAAGATGATGCATAGGACATTTGTGCAAATATGTTAAGCTTCTGCAAAGGTCAAGTTGGGTTAGTGACCTAAATACAGTTGGGGGGGTACTTCAACATGAGTGACGCATATCGGGGCAAATAAAAATGAGGCTGTACTGTTAACTTTAATAAAGTTTGAGCAAAGAAGTCAAAAGAAGTTGAAACAATTGACCTGAAGTGGTAACGTGACATAATTCAGACTGGACCATCGGGGAAGAGGGAAACGGCTCCACCACAGCTCTGCTACTTGTAAAATCCTTTAGTATGCTATAAAAACATAATTTAGCTGCGTGCAATCATCCTCTAAGGCCATTATGTAACAATGATGGTGTAAATGCTTGAATATTTTGGCACAAGTCTCGCCAACAGAAAATGTAAAAGCAGCGCTCTTCAGGAGAAAGCATGAGAAATGAATGTGAAACAGTCTGCTTTCAATCGTTTATCATAGTGATTGAGGAAATGGTATGTTTCCTATAAAGAAAATAACTTTGTCCCCAGTGATGTCGACCTAAGGAGGTCCATGTAACAATGGTCTGGCAAAGGAAAGGGCTTTTCCTCATCCCTGAGAAAGGAAGACACCACTTTGTTCCCCAACTGGGACCGGGGGGGTCGAAATGCTTTAGTCACTGTGTCTTCGTACGGGATGAAACTTTCCTGTGGGGTCAGGAATGAGCCACTTATCCCACACATCAGAGAATGAGGATGTTCTCCCCCAAGGCTTGTAGTGTCCATTCCAGTGGAGGAGTTTGGCGGCTTTCACAAACTGGGGGGAGTAGCGGTTTCCAGCGCCTGTAGTTCCTGAAAAATGTAATTTTACTGTTATTTCTTTATGTGCTATTATTACCCCTATACAAAATAGGCATAACAGATGATTGCATATACGGTAAGTGTGAATAGATTAATTACAAGTATCTACAAAGTTCTGAAGCAGCCCAATTCTTATGAAACTAATACAACCTGATAAGAGTAAATATTCTAGGAGTATCAACAAATATTTTTAACGGGAAAGAACCAAAACTTGAGCCTGATAGATCAGACCCACATCTACAAAGATGTAGGGTCTCCCAATCCACAGTGCAGTTTATCAGACTGCCTTTGCACGCAGGTGGTTAGCGCTACGACTAATCAGAGCAACAAACAAGGTGACGTGTTCAGAGCGACGGAAACCAGTCCACGAGAGTGTTTCGTGTAACAGGGTAAATTAAACTTTTGCTACAGCCTGTCAGCAAAACGGCAAATACACCTACTTTGCAAAGGAATGATTTTTAGTGCCGTCTTTTAATTTTCAGAGAAAAAGTCCAAGTTTTAAAAAGGGTCAATGCCAAAGCCTCTTCAAACAGCTGCTAATCCTCCGCTGCAGCCACCTACTCCGTTATCACCCAGAGACCCTCCCTACAATGACAGACTGATACGACCGGCTCCCCGTGACTTTTGAGCATAGTTAATAAGCTCCAACAGATGGTAGCTAGATATACCTGCAAAACAAACTAGTGGTACATCTAGATTTTTAGGCGACCAAAACTTACCAAGGTGTCTCACGTGCCACAATGGATCAATGGAGGAATGGCGCTTGTAAAAAGCAATGAGAAGTGGAGGGGTAGTGATGCTTTCCGCAAGTGTTTTACTATACAGGTCTTCCCTGAGGAAACAAGAACATGTAGTTTAATGAGAACAAAAGTTGACTGATTAAATGCACAGTATATGTTTTTTAAAAGAAGCCTCTTTTCTATCGATCCGTCATTTTTGTGGGAAACGTACCGAGTGTTGAGTTCCATCCAGTGCTCCAGCTGTTGGGTGATGTTTTGGTCCCTCCATTCAGTCAGGTTGGCGACAATAACCCCGGGGTTGAAGGAGCATGTGGTTGCCTTCATCCCCAGCTTGTTAATACTTTCCTTTTTGAAGTCCAGGAAACCGATATACTTGTTCTACAGAAAAAGATTAGTTGTTTAATCAAGCACAGCCACATTCTATACATTGTCACTTTTTCTATAACACAACCAAAACTTAACTCTTGAAAGAGATGCCCACCTGATTTCCAGCCCCTCGAATGATGCCTTTTGCAGATGCTGAGTCGCAGTCATCGGAGAAGGCAGCTGCGTGTCCTGCTTTAAGGTTGGTGTTATAAAGCTCTTGAATATCTCCTGTGGCCAAACGCAACAGATACATGTTTGATTCAGTTACATCCAGGAAAATCCTTTTTTTCTTACCATTCAAAAGTGTGTTTAAGGTGAAATAGACTTAATCTGGTTTATAATGCCATATCCTCTTTCACTGACATTTTCTTACCTTGCACAATAACATCATCATCCAAGTAAATGGCTTTCTCTGCCTCGGGTATGTACAGAGGCAAATAAAACCTGGCAAAAGTCAACTGAGAAACATACCATTAATTCATATGATTAAATGTAAACGTGGATAAACAACAGTCTGGTTATTCTTGTATGGTCATAGTGTATTCAGCGGTCTTACTGGTCTTGCAGCCTCCAGTGTCTTTGGATCTTTTGAAATTTTCCCATTAAGTAGCTCTGGCCTGAAAATAACTATTTTGTGTTTGACATTTTTTAATTTTGTACTACTCAGCCAGCTCCTGTTGGTAAAAGATGTACAAAGGATATGACAGGTTACTTAAGTTAAATATTTAAAAAGAAGAAAATGTTAGAGGCAAGTGTAACATAAACACTAATTATTTTCTAATCTTACTTTAGATGATCCACTGTGTCATTCATGGTTACAATGGTGAAGACAACATTGGCTTTGCTGTTGTGGTAGACGCTGTTCATGGCAGCGATCACAGCTCCAAGTCTGTCATCTGCAGCAGTGATGAGAAGCGGGATCTCCTCTCCCGTCCTCCTCCACTCCAGTCTGAGATCTGGAGACAGCTCGCCCTCGAAGGGGAGAATCATCCCAGCATCTAGATGGACACACAGTTCACAACTTATATTGTCATTCTGCTACAATGTCCAGAGTCTTTCTGGTGAGATTCAAAACTTTTTTATTTAGTAGCATTTCAGTAATCCATCACCATGCACTGCAACCCTTATTTCTTGCATCTCATTTGTTTAATTATTTTTCACTGACGTATGTCTGTCTTTAATTACTGATTTTAAACTCCTTTCTACACTGGTACTTTTGGATTTGAGTTTCAAAACTTAATCATATTTTAACTCGTGTAAACTCTGAGCGGGTTAGAGTCCCTGAGGTTTGAGTCCTGTACATTTTATTTTGTTTTTATTTTTTTTCTAAACATTCTTTTTATTATGCATTTTTAAAATTATATATATATATATATATATATATATATATATATATATATACACACACACACACACACACACACACACACACACACACACACACACACACACACACACACACACACACACACACACACACACACACACACACACACACACACACACACAAATAATTTGAAATATGTAGCAAATCCAGAATATACAGCAATGATTCCTAAGGTCCTCAGTGAATCGTACATTTCAGGCAGTTCCCAGGTACTCCAACACTTTGCCAAATGTTGCGATAAAAAGGCACCTGTGACCACTAATTCCAAATCTCAGTCTTTCCAGAGAAATATAGTCTGCTATCAACGACTTCCACAAATGTGTTGAGGGAGGTTCTTCTCCCACCCACTTAGTCATAATAGCCTTTCGGCCCAACATAAGCAAAGACTGTAAAGTGTTTTTATGCCGTCTTAGTTATTCAGGGATCCATCCCATAGACATAGTAGTGGGTTAGGCTGTAATTCTTGTTCGATTATCACACTAACCTCATTACGTACGTTTGCCAGAAACGTTGAATATTTTCACATTCCCAAAGACAGTGCAATCTTGTTCCTAAAGTAGTCTTATATTTTTGACAGTTTGGAGAGGACCCTTCGTTATATTTACTATACATATATGGAGATATATAGACGTGATATAGACAGTGGAGTAAGTCAGCACATATAAATATCTTGGAACTGTCATCGACAACAAATTGAACTTTGAGGCAAACTGTCAAGCTGTGTACAAAAAGAAACGCCAGCGCCTGTTTTGTCTGAGAAAACTGTCCACTTTTAACATTGCCAGGACCATGCTGATCTTGTTTTATCATTCTTTTATAGAATCAGTTTTATCTTTCTGTCTTGCTTCGTGGTTTGGAAATGTGTCCTTTAAAAACAAAAATTGTTTAAACAAAAATCGTGAAATGGTCGAGCAAGCTGATTGGTGAGTCTCAGCTTCATCCAGAATCCATGTACACTAAACAGTTACAGAGGAGAGCTGGCTCTATTTTAAAAGACAACTCCCACCCTCTTAAAGGTGAGTTTCAGCTGCTCCATCAGGTCGGAGGTTCATGGTACCTGCTTGTAAAACCAAACGCTACAAAAACAGCTTTGTACCAGCAGCCATCAGTCCCATTAATAAGTGAGGGAACTGCAACATAACCTTGTATTTATGTTTTGTATTGTTTCCTTTATCTTGTTTTTATGAAAAGGCACATTTTTTATCCTTTGGCCTGGTTTGAATATTTTAGTGTTTTTTTATCTACTGATGTTTTAACTTATCTTGCTTCTTATCTTGGGGTCGTCCTTTTTGTTCTTTGTTCTTTTAGCCAAAGCACTGTCGTCACTTTATCTTGTCCTGCGTTGAGTGTATGGTTTTTGATTGTATGTACAATACGAGATGAATCACTCACTGTAAACCAAATTTAAGCAAGGCAAGGCAAATTTATTTATATAGCACAATTCAACACAAGGTAATTCAAAGTGCTTTACATTGACATTAAAAGCGGCAAGACATAACAAATAAGATTGAAAAAATTAAGAATAAGATGATAAGAAAATAAGTAAAATAATAAAAAGCACAAGCTGTTAAAAATAAGGGCAGTAGAAAAAAGCAGGTAAGTATTTAATTTAGGAGTACGCTTCAGTAAACAGTAATGTTTTTAGCCCTGATTTAAAGGATCTACAGTTGGAGCAGACCTCAGGTCTACAGGAAGTTTGTTCCACCGGTGAGGAGCAGAATAACTGAACGCTGCCTCACCTTGCTTGGTTCTAGTTCTTGGGAACCACAACAAACCAGATCCAGATGAACCTCAGGGGTCTGGGAGCTTCATAGGAACTAACAAATCAACCAAGTATTTTGGTCCAAGACCATTCAGGTCTTTGTAGACCAGCAGTAAGATTTTAAACTCTATCCTTTGACTCACTGGAAGCCAGTGTAGTGATTTCATGACCGGTGTAATGTGGTCCAGTTTCCTGGTGTTTGTAAGGACTCTGACAGCAGCGTTCTGGATCAGCTGCAGCTGCCTGATAGATTTCTTGTTAAGGCCTGTAAAGATGACATTGCAATAATCCAACCTACTGAAAATGAATGCATGAATAAGTTTTTCCATGTCTTGTTTAGACAGAATTCCCTTAATTCTAGCAATGTTTTTCAGGTGGTAATAGGCAGATTTAGTGATAAACTTTAGATGGCTGTTGAAGTTCAGGTCTGAGTCAATAATTACACCAAGATACATTTACCCAAGGGTACAATAAATAAATCTAATCTAATCTAAATGTTGTATAATATTATATTTTGTTTTATTGCTTTAAATCATGCTTTTTATTTATATTTTAATGTCTTTATAAAGCACTTTGAATCCCCTTGTTCTTGAATTGTGCTATTTGAGCCTCTGAACGAGCATACCTGGGGTTTCTTTATGCAGGAAGTCACTGATGTTGAGCAGGTTTCTCTGGACTATGATGAGGAAGGCGACGGCCAGCAGGACGAGGATCACCACGTTTACTGGGAACAGAGAGATGTGTGAGATGTTTCCTTAAACCTGCGCAGACATGCACCGAATATATCACAAATATCACAAATACAAATCGTCCCACCTCTCCTCAGCGTCATGACAACAGTAGCACCGTCCTTTCAGCAGGTTTGATGGCGTAAACAGGATTAAAACAATGGTGTGAAAGTGCCGAGGCTGACTTGAATGTAAACTGTCTGCCTGTTCTCCAGCCGCACTAGTGCTGCCTGCAACCGTGCACCAGTATGCTTTAAAAGCAAGATTTTCTCAACCTTCGCGGAGTGTTAACACAAACCCTGAAAGACAAAAAAATCACATTAAAGCCAAACTGCCAACTCAACATCAACAAGTTTGTCCAATCCGCTACCCCGAAAGCACTATAGTAGGTGTTTAAAGTGGCGCCTGACCGAAAACGTATGAATAAAACAAAAAATACCCCGGTTACATTTTCAGTTTGGCAAAAAAATAAAAGTTATGTTACTATATCTATATGTGTTTTAATGACTAAAAACACAAGGCAAAAATATAGTACAGATAAAAGCAAAATGGTTATCTATGTGGTGCACTTTGTAGGGCAGTCTTGTAGAAAAAGCAAAGCTTTCCACAGATTTACAAGCAGGTCCGGGTTTAACTGTGAGCGCTTTACCCTATCCTGATTATTTATGAATCAGCAAAGTTGCGCCGGTGCCCGCCAATAAAGACTGATTTATGGTTCCACGTTAAATCGACGCAGGCTTACGCCGTAGGGTACGCGGCGACGCGCCCCGTACGGGGTAGGTTCTGCGTTGGTGTAACGTGGAACCATAAATCATCCTTAAAGAGCGCGGGAGCGCGCAGACGGGTCCTTCACAACTCGACGTCTCTCTCTGGAACCGGAAGCCTAACAGCTTGGATTTCTGTAAATGAAAATCATTTGAAGTGGAAACATGCTGTCTATTTTTAAGTCCATCCCCACGCATATGGTAAGATATAATTATCTAATATTTGACGGGAAGCTGCAAACCAGTCACCGTTGATTGTATTGGTGCAGCCAGAGTTAACCCGCGTCACTTTAGCTGCTCGGAGCTGTGGTTGCGCTGGAAACAGCTGCTCATTAACATCCTCATCAATGTGAGGCTAACATCATCACAGGGAGCTTATTACTAGGATTAAGATAAAGAGTAACAAAGCAGGAAATGTGTTCTTATGGATCCATTGCTCAGTGTTCTGCCAATTTCTGCTGCTTTGCCAAAACATGCTCCCTAATGGATTTCTACCTTTTGTGTTAGGGCTGGGCGATATGGACCAAAAGTCATATCTCGATATTTTCTTGCTGAATGGCGATACTCGATATATATCGATATTTTTTCTGTGCCATAATTGGGGTTTCCCCCAAAGCATTATAGCATAGCATCTCTGTTAGCTTCATTTTTTTCTGAGGCAAACCCTTAAAAAAACAGTCAGTTTTAATACAAAGCCTCGTGCCAAATGTCACACAGGTTCCTTTATTAACAGAGGTCTGCACAATATTAAAATGTATAAAACAAATGAAATAAAAATAAACTGCCTGCATATATAAAATAAAAATGCTTCTTGAATAAAATAAAACAAATATCCCTTTCCTGCATAACAATTAAATTAAAATACACTGTGCAATTAATACAATGTAGACAGTAACAGGCAGACTTTTCCACTGAGATTGACAGTTGTGCAAATAACAAAACATTTGTGCAAATCTCAAATAAAACATGTAAACAGATATTGCATCTCTTTGAGCAGATCTCAAATAATTACAATAAGTCAACACATTTTACAGATTTTGTGCCAGGAAAACTAACCTGTCAACACTGTCAGGTTTCAGCACACAAAGGTACTTTTTTGCCAGCGAGAGGGGTCAGCGTTGATGTACAGTCAATTTGTCGCAAAATAAGCTATATCGATATAAACGATATTGGCCGGGTTTCCCAGATCAGTTAAGTAGTTCTTAACAGCGAAAGACTTCTTTCAAACCTTCTTAAGGAGCCTGTGAAAGAAAATCGCGTTTCCCAGAGTCGCTCTTAGCTTAAGTATCTCTTTCATTAAGAAGGAAATGAAAGATGCTGCTGACCCAGTCTTTACAACCATCTTAGTGAACAAAGACTCACAGATCCAGCCGCGTCAGGCAAATCAATATCACACCAAGCAATGAGATATTAAAACAATGCACCCCGCACAAATTTTGATCTATTTTATACTTTAGATTTATATTGTTTAGCATTTATTGGTGACAGCAAAGGGGGAAAAAAAAGAAAAATAAGGAATAACAAGTGTGTTCCTGTATATGCTTTATGCTTTACGCACAAATAAAATGATCATCATGAATATCATTTATTTGATAATTTGGCTGCTATACATCATGTTCTCGCTGCAAATCAACCGCATCGCCGTGCGCGAAGCAGAACTGTTTTTATGAACGCATTCGTGCGTCAGCACTTCAATCCCCTGGACGTGTGTCGGACCGGGCTGTCAGGCAGCCGGGACACCGATCCTCCTGCGCCGTGCCCGAGCCCGAGCGCACCTATGTGATGACAGGGAAGCAGCAGCTAAAGAACGAGATCCTTTGATGAATCGTTCATTACAGTCTCAAATATAATCAATGGTGTCGGTTTATATTAAAGAATCTTTTTGCCCAGAAGAAAAAAGAGCGAAGACAACGACCCATAACTATTTTCTTCTCTTGAAAAAACCCACCTGCCGACTCGCGCTGTATACAGCGCGAGTCGGGATGCCGCATCATTCAGAAGAGGAGGAATACGTGCGAGGCGGGGATGATCTCTGCAATCTGAAGCCCTCTATAATTGTAAAAAGAATTTCACTTATCACGGGTTCTTTTTGGAACATAACCCCTGCGAAAAACCAGGGATTGCTGTAATTCCACGTTGCGATTTGCGAAACTCGCCTTCTCTTGGCTCATGTTTTTGAATGCACACACACGCCCACCCCGTTTACTCCCGGTCTCCGTGTGTGGGGAAAAAAAGCCTCACTGTAGCCAGAAATAACGGAGTAACGCACCGTTTGGATGAAAAAGGGTCATTGAATTATATTTATCATCTTAATTTTTTATTATAACGCACAGGCAGCAGTGAATTAGTGCGTTAGGCAGCAGTGCTGCGTGTGAAAATGCGCTGATAGTGATCGGTGATCGATTTGCCTGGCATCGATTCATTTGGTTTCAGAACCGGACAGCTGCTCCAAAGAGCGTCTGAAAGAGCGAAACTAAAGGACGGTGTTAAGAAGTCATCTGGGAAACACCCGTATCTTAGGGTTCTCTCTTAGTTCAAACCTTCTTTGAACCTCTCTTAAATCCTTAAGAGAGGTTGGATCTGGGAAACCCGGCCATTGTCTTGTACCATATCGCGTTTGAAAATATATCGATATATATTAAAATCTCGATATATCGCCCAGCCCTGTTTTGTAGAGCTACAATTTTACTGTGTTTTACTCCCTAAACCACTTCCTTTTTCCCCCAAGTTGTCCTTGTCTCTTGCCAGGCCTTCATTGTAAATAAGAACGTGTTCTTAATGACTTGCCTGGCTAAATAAAGGCCAATGACGACTGAATGAATATCAAATAAAGCCATAGAATTGTTTTTTTTCCTCTTTATCGTATAATGTTCACAAAGTGTAATGAAATTCATGTCATGGGTCGTGTATTTTGAAGGATCAAATACTCAACATCCCATATTATCAATTTTATATGGTGCAAGAAATGATTGGCGTGGCAATCAAACGTTGAAAATCGACTGTGCGCATGCGCAGAACCACAAAGTAGCATTTCTCGGCAGGTAGCAAGGATTGGCAGAACACTGGCATCATCATCATCATTGATCGCTGACTGTTATTATCATACATCTGTGTTTCAGGATTACAAGGGCCAGAAACTGGCTGAACAGATTTTCCAGGGAATTATACTCATCTCAGCAGTAAGTAGTCATGACACGTGTAGGGCAGCTAACTGCTTACTTGCGTTCTGTTTTACTAATGCATATTTTTTTGTATTGTCTGTACAGGTGATTGGATTCATTTATGGTTTGATCATTGAGCAGTTTGGGTGGACAGTTTACATAGTATTGGGTGGCTTCGCTGTGTCCTGTCTGGTAAGTTTTAGG
Source organism: Cololabis saira (assembly GCF_033807715.1). Lineage (NCBI taxonomy): Eukaryota > Metazoa > Chordata > Actinopteri > Beloniformes > Belonidae > Cololabis > Cololabis saira. Next base: position 29,862,074 of record NC_084594.1, on the reverse strand, counting down.
TGTTCTTCGCACCAAATCTAGCAAACCAATCTTTCTTGTTGTAATACATTTTTATGGGGGACCAAAAACACTGACAAATCTTGTTTTTTTTGTCCCCTGCTTCAGTTGACCCTGCCTCCATGGCCCATGTACAGGAAGAATCCTCTGTCCTGGCAGCCACTTCTGCCAGAGAGCAATGGAGAATCCAACCAAAAGCCCCAGGAAAGCATCAAGAAGAAGAAGCACAAATAACTCTGCTTTCGTCCTGTCTGGCTATGATAATTATTTTGGAGATCGTCACAAAAAACACACAAGAAACCTTCTGAGTTGTTTTTTTTTTTCTTTCTTTATACTAAAACACGTGGTTGAAATAAACTGCTGATCTTCTTTTCTAAATGGGATGTAACGTTTGTATTTCTATTAAAAAAAAGTTACTGTCACTGTTTTATATACCCAAAAATAATTGACACTTTCCTTTTGTTTAATTGAAATATTTTATTTTTCTCTCAATTTAAAGACAATGAACATAAACAAAAAGATTGAATGGAAAAATTCAAATGTTAATATCCATAATACATCTACTTTACATTATTTTGTAGGAGAAATAAATACGGCAGGAAAAAGCTATAATATAACTAAACTGTTGCATAGGAATCCTGAGCTCTATATGACATACTTGCAGAAGATTTAAATATTTGACAGTCATTTACATAATTGCCCTTACCTGTTTTTACATATAGGAACAATTCAATGTTCAAAACCAGCAATGATACATGAGAACTTGTATGCGAACAGGAAGAAGAAAGCCGGAACTTCAATCACAATGGTCTTCTTGTGGAAAACGATTTTAACTGGGTTTCTCCTCAGTACAAGCCTGCTTGAAAACTGAACCTTTTGTGGCAAAAACCAAAATCCTGGTAATACAAAATATGTTGGCTCAGTGAACAAAGAAGTTTTAAAAAAAATAGTTTTTGAGTGTGCTCCCACTTCTGCAGAAGTTTTTAAACATTCAAGGCAATATCCTCAAAGAACTTGAGCTGCCTCACCATCACAGCATAGGCCTGGTACTTGTCATCTCCCATCTGGTCACGAAGGTGCAGCTAGGAGAAAAAATTAATGGTCTGAGCTCAGTTTGGATCCAAAAACCAACTGAGTTGTGCACCTTTCTGACTAATTATACCAACCAATGGACAAATAAAACCAGTGTAATAATTAATGTCTATATATTTTTATATATGTGTACACTCCAGCAATAATTTCGGACAGAATTATTTTGCAGACAGCTCATCTCCTTTACCTTGGGGTTATGTTGATGTTTCCACTTACTTCTCTTTTAGCCTCATCTTCCTCATCCAGGATTTCTAGCACCTTGTCCAACAGCTTGATGCCCAGACCCTTCACCACATCTGTTCTTAGGTGTTCTATGGCTCGTCTCATTTTGGCTGGGCCAGATGTGAAGCCTTCTGGAGACACAGAGTTGTTCATTACAACATACTCCAGAATGTGGCTGAATGATGGTACTCAAGTTTGACAAAAATATCTAACCTTTCGGAATTTCACCAAGTGACAAGTTCTTAGCGTCCTCCCGAGCCTTCCCATGAAGTACCAGGGTGTCCCTGTACTGCCTGTTCAGTTTGAATTCTGGCTGTGGATTAGAGTCAGTTCTTCCTTTGTCCACCTCATGTCCACTGTCTGGGAAACCTCTCAAAGTTTGAGTCATCATGTTGACTAAATCGTGCATGTCACTTGATTCAGTCTTTCTGCAGAAAACCCACAAATAGCATCTTGGTAAATGTACACATGCAATCTGACAGAGCATCTCAGGAACGTTTTCTAGTTCTTACGAATTTCAAAACCAAATGGTTATAGTATTTAAAATCATTTATGTTGACACTTGTTTTTCCCCTTCAGCCCTCTGCTAAAATGTGCTCTCACCTTATGCTCCTGCAGTCTCCCTCTGAGCGCTCTGTGGAACTTGTGGAAGAGGCACAATCTTCCTCATCTGACCTTGGCTCCATTAGCTGTAACAAAACACTCTTGTGACACATTTTAAATTTACTGTAACAGTATTGGACTATCCTCTCCATACAGAGACTGATATCTACCTTGTACATACAGTAGTTTCCTTTTCTAAACATAATGAAAGACTTTAAATGTTGTAGTGAGTAAAGTAGCTGTACCTTACTGTGCGTCTCTGTGACACAGTATGAAGCAGAATGAGTTACGGGGATGTGGCAGGCATCAGCTTTGGTGGATACAACATCATAAGATGCCCTCCGTACAGCATTAACCTCTAAGGAAAGTAAAAGAAACACAAGACCCACAATGATTAACAAAATAGGTGTTTTTCTTACTCTTTGATTCTTTAATATATTACAGGATATTTTATTAAAATGTATGCCTCTTCCATTGTAACAATGTTTGTTTTTTTCATTCTTGGATTTAACTGTCCTTTAACTTCTTTTTCTGCTTGGAAATTAATTTTGCAGCAAGCACCTGAATGGTTGGAACTCTCTTGGGATTGCCTCAGTCTTCTTCTCTCTCTGGCAGACAGAGGACGATCCTGAAAATAAAAATCAACCCTTAAATTCTGTGATCCATCCATCCACACTTAATCTTTTCCAAATTCAGGTCACAGGACAGCAGCCTTAGCAGAAATGCCCAGGCCTCCCTGTGCTCTGCAACCTCCTCAGCTCTTCTGGGAAAATACTGCGGCATTCCAAGGCCAGCCAAGAAATAATCTCTCCACCATGTCCTGGGTCTGCCAAGGGCGATCCTCCCAGTTTCATGACTGATCAACTAAATTTGATTTCAGACTGACTGAATTACATTATGTAAATTGTAAATTGACTGTATTGGTACTTCTCTAGTCTTGTAGACCTCTACAAGCCACATTCAAACATCAATCATCCTACAGAGATCCACACAGACAACTTTTGTATTTAGTCTTGGCAGAGCTTTTTTCAATACCGCACACTGATGAACACATCAGAGGCAACGTGGGATTAAATGTTTTTGATCAGGAACCCCTCCACTGCTGGACAGCAAGCCCAAACATTGAATAACTAACTTGGTTGGAGATGACTGCTCTATCTCCTGAGTCACAGCTGTCTTCTTGTGTCTTGGGCAAAACTTTTAAATAGGGAATTCACAAGGCTGTCCAATAACATGGCTGGTAGGGATGTTGCTTTCACCTGTGGCAGTGGTAAGAATCCATCCTTTGAGGAACTAATTGATGTGGAAACTGCAGTCACACCAGCTTTCTTGCTTTCTGTGGTCTTGCTGCTCCTCTTTTTCCGCTCCACAGTTACACTCTGAGCAGGAGGTTGAGGTAAAGGTCTTGGTGGGGCCACGTTGAACTAACAAAACACAAAATTACTCCTAATTTACTTTCAGAATTGCTGCTAAATAGTGGTGATAAATCTTTTCACATTGAAAATAATTTGTAGAGCAAGTTCACCGATGCAAAAACGGACCGAGGACTCAATGAAAGAACTTTCAAGAACATATTATTTTTTATATCTTAAGTTATTACATTCAATAATGATAAAAACAATAATATTACATTAAATAGGTAAATAAAAAAATACCAGGCACTGCTAAGCATGTTCACCTTGTTATGGTCCCCCTGTGTTTGCCTCATGACCTTCCCTCTGTGTGATACGGACGGTTCAGAGAAGTAGCAGGCACTTTGGAAAGGAGTAGCTTGACCTCTCCGAGTGTCTAAGGAGGAAGAGTCCTCTTGCACAGGATCCTAAACGAAAGCAAATACACCTTTCTGTCTGTATCAAAAGAATCTCCCAATTATACAAAGCAAGCTTTGACCAGTCTTTGAATGATATGTTATCTGAATGACACACTATGGGATTTACTCTGGTAATGCGATCAATTAAGAGAATCAAAATATTCTTCCTCACCAGCACTGGAGGCTCCAACAGTTTTTCCGTAGCTTCTAGGTTGTCCTACGAAGGCATAAAACTCAGATAAAAATAGGATTCTGATGATAAAATAAAACCAAGCATTACTTTGTTCCTATGCACACTTACTTGGATGTCCAAGGTGTGTGGGTGTTGTGCTGAAGAACGCTTTACAATGTCATTTTTGTTGTTCATGTTGACCTCACAGAGGTTTTTTCGATCTTGGTTCTGCATATCAGCCTCTATTAGTAACTCCATAGTATCATCTTTACAATCCACATGTGGCATCTGTTTCTCATTTCTCTCTGTTTCTACATAAAATGTATCCCCAGGATTTGGCAGTGCCTGTTGCTGAAGGTCCAACAACCCATTTGATTGTGTGTTCACGTGTCCTCCCCTGGTGACAACACCTGATACAGCCTTCAGAGGCAGCTTACCTGGAGAAGGAGGGGGGGAGGGATCTGGTTTCCCTTTTCCCTTACTGTCTTTGTGCACTCTGTCAGTTTCAGATTCATTGGTTAAATCGTGGTGTGACATAACAAACTGGGGTCGCTGTTCTTGTCTCTGCATCACACTGTCACCCTTCTGCAGTGGGATGTCAACATCAATGTTGCTGACAGTTGCCATGGATACAATGCTGGCATTGAGAACATCTGGTGAAGGTGGTTTGGGGGGTGGTGGTGTTTCAACTGGAGCACAGTCTGTCAGACCAGTCCAGCTTTTATGTTGTTGAGATTTCTCTTCTGTCTAAAGATAAGCAGAACATACAATAATAGAATAATAATCAAAGCAAGATACTTGATTGTTTGGAAGATCCTGTGATAAGGATGAATCTACACATTAATTCAAGCAGAGCAGCTCACTGCTAGTAGAGCTTATATATCTTAACAGCTCACCCATTTTACACGATCAAGAGGTTCTTGTTGAGGACTTGGAGGAGGCCGCTCAGGTTTTGGCTGAGACAAAGCTTCAGATGATACACTTTTGGTCTTGCAATCACCGCTGCCACCCACAGCTTTTTTTCTTGACTTAGCAGTCTTTCTGAATTGGTGTGAATGAAAATTAACATAAGTCTCTCGAACATAATCATTATTGTACTAATTGTGGCAGAGGAGCAACATTTAGTGACAACAGGAATGGATATACAATAGTGTCAAATTATTCAAGTTGAAATATACAGAAAAAACAGAAACTGGGGTTCAGCATTTTGCTTAAAAATCACTGCAAAGAAATGAATGCTGAGGCAGTTTGTTCCTAAGCTGACACTTACTCTTTGGTAGCTTCGAGGAACATGGCAATTTGTCGTTTTATGTATGGTTGGCGGAGGATAATTTTGACATCAGGCCTATCTTCAGGTCTCTTACACAGCATGCTCTTGATCAAATCTCCGAGCTGAGTATCATATCGACTTGGCATCTGTGGCAGCTGATTTTTAAAAAAAGAAAGAAAAAGAAAAGAAAACAGGCACTTTGAAAATTGTTGGCGCCATTTTTGTATATCAGGGGATAAAAACACATGTTGTCGAAAGAGGAAAAATTTCCAAAACAGTGCATTCTGTCTGTTCAAGGAACTTAAACAATGACCCTGTCACAAGATAACTCATAAACTAAGTTTGTTATGCATTCAAGTATTGGGGGAAAAGGTATTTGTTTTGTAAATAAAATAGAAGGTATCTAAATAAAATGTTTGGACTAATTACAGTTAATATTCATCTGAACAGAGAATCTAAAACCAACATGTAAAAATAAAGCCCACCTTTCCCTCCACAATGCGATAAACCAGGGAGTTCATGTCCTTGGCGTTAAAGGCATGCTTCAATGTAGACATCTCATACACACAGCAACCCAGGGCCCATACATCTGACTAAGGGAATAATTGCACAATAATCACCAGTTATCATTAACACAGAGAGAACATATTAAAACTTGCAAAGATTCTGAACTGAAATGTGAACGGTAAGTATCAGCAGCTGCATGCAGCATTGCACTACAGTTGCATAACTTGCAATATTATCCCATGTCCAATTGAAGGTGATCTTGAAATCAGTCTGCAATTTTTCTAACCTTCCATAAAAGTTAAGGAAACCAAACTACCTTATGATTGTAGGGCTTATTAGAGAAGAGCTCAGGGCTCATGTAGTACGGGGTCCCAATGAGCGTACTGGCCATATCGTTTTGGTTCTCCAATACTCGTGCAATGCCAAGGTCCCCAACTTTGATGATGTTGGTTTTTGTCAGGAAGATATTCTGCGTCTTAAGGTCCCGGTGAAGAATGTTCCTCTCATGCAGGTACTGAAAAACAAAATCACAAAACTGACATTCCCTGTCCTATTCTTGTGTAAGGAAATATTATTTGCCCAATATGGCACTTACTCCCACTTTTACAATATACAGTACCTGGAGTGCCATGGCTATCTGGACAAACCACTCAACAACCTGCTTCTCTTGCAAAAGTTCCCCTTTTTGTTGTTTGAGCCTGTGATAGAGGTCACCCCCTTCACAGAAACCCATCACGATATACAGCTGACGGTCGTTTCCCTCCCAAGATTCCCTGTAAGTTACAATGTTTGGATGTCTCAGCTGGGACAGAAGCTGAGCCTCCTGCTCTGCAGCACGCCGCTCCCGCTTGGAAGAGGTGGTTAAATTCAGCTTCTTTATGACATACTGAAAGAAATAGCCAAAGAAAAACACCTATATGAATGATAAATGCAATTATTCATGCATGCATGGCAATCATGACACTGACCAGAAACTGGATAGATTGCAATGAATTTGGACTTCTTCAAAAAAGTTAAAAAAATGGTAGTATTTTTATTTAATGAATCTGCCTATTACCACCCTAAAAACATTGCTAGAATTAAGGGGATTCTGTCTAAACAAGACATGGAAAAACTTATTCATGCATTCATTTTCAGTAGGTTGGATTATTGCAATGGCATCTTTACAGGCCTTAACAAGAAATCTATCAGGCAGCTGCAGCTGATCCAGAACGCCAGAGTCCTTACAAACACCAGAAAACTGGACCATATCACACCGGTCATGAAATCACTACACTGGCTTCCAGTGAGTCAAAGGATAGAGTTTTAAATGTTACTGCTGGTTTACAAAGACCTGAATGGTCTTGGACCAAAATACATGGTTGATCTGTTAGTTCCTATGAAGCTCCCAGACCCCTGAGGTTCATCTGCATCTGGTTTGTTGTGGTTCCCAAGAACCAGAACCAAGCAAGGTGAGGCAGCGTTCAGTTATTCTGCTCCTCACCGGTGGAACAAACTTCCTGTAGACCTGAGGTCTGCTCCAACTGTCAGCTCCTTTAAATCAGGCCTAAAAACATTACTGTTTACTGAAGCGTACTCCTAAATTAAATACTTACCTGCTGTATTCTACTGCCCTTACTTTTAACAACTTGTGCTTTTTATTATTTGACCTCTTTTCTTATCATTTAATTTAATTTAATTTGTTATTTATTCTATTTTATTTCATTTCATTGTATTGTATTATTATTTCTTATTTAAATTTCTCTTTTTAATTGACTTGTTCAGAGGTGTCAACTAACGAAGTACAAATACTTCGTTGACCTTACTTAAGTAGAAATTTTGGTTATCTATACTTCACTGGAGTAATTATTTTTCAGACGACTTTTTACTTTTACCCCTTACATTTTCACGCAATTATCTGTACTTTTTACTCCTTACATTTTAAAAACAGCCTTGTTACTCTATTTCATTTCGGCCTTTAAAAAAAAACTATCCAGTTAAATTGCTCCATCCGGATAGAGTGAATTTGGTTGTGGTTGTTTCAAATGTTCTTGTCCAGTTTTGTTCTTACATCCTTTGTCCTCAGATTCCTGCAACTAAACTTGGATGTACATTCCAATAAAGGTTAGGATAAATGATAACATGCCTCTGAAGTTTGACTTTTTGCACCATTACAATACTTATAGGCAACTAGTCATCATATCTCCTGCTCTCTGAAACACATGTTAATGCTCAATAGTACGCATATATGGTTCTTTAATATATTTGCATTATACTAAGATGCATTCATTTTTAATGGCTTTTGTCCTGAATGACTTTTATACTTTAAGTAGTTTTGAAACCAGTACTTTTATACTTTTACTTGAGTAAAAAACTTGAGTTGATACTTCAGAGAGTATTTTTAAACTCTAGTATCTATACTTCTACCTGAGTAATGAATGTGAATACTTTTGACATCTCTGGACTTGTTACTGTTTAATTGTGTCTTGCTGCTAATTACCTTCTGTTGAATTATGCTATACAAATAAACTTGCCTTGCCTAATGTAAAAACAGACCTATTTACAAAAGTGGCATTGATTGTTACTACTCTTTGAATATTAAAACAAACAGTATGTTCAAATTATACTGATGTTACTGTAGTCTACACACCAGACTTTAACATTATGTGATTGATTTGAAAATGTTTAACCACATAAAGTACAATCGCTGAGATTTTAGCTGACTTCGGGCTAATTGTACTCTAGTGGTGTTTTTGGGAGTTGTAAACCGTGGTTGGTTTAAAATGCTGTTTTTATTGTAACAACAGTGTATTAGTTGCTCTCACCTGTTTTCGGTCAGTTTTGTGTTTGACCAGGTCCACCTCCCCGTAGCTGCCTTTCCCCACGACCCTGATGAAAATATAACTCTCCATCACTTTTCACAACCCTCCTCAAAGCTGAGGCATTAAAACACGCTCCCCGTAGGAGTCTCCCTGTTATGTCGCTCCAATGCGGGGCAGAGAGGACGAGACGAAAACATCAATCCAGATTTTAAAACTTCGCTTTAGCGAATGAAGAGATTCAGCAAAGACAGGAAACGACAGGAGTCGTTAGTTTGTCGTCACTAGGCAACTGGAGCCTCATCATTGATGCTGCCGACGATGCTGGCCAGAAACAAAGCTCTGCAGTTACTACAGCGCCACCCAGCGGCCGGAGTCGGCGCAGTCTCATCACAGGGGTCATAAGGAGGCCTATAAAAGTGACATCAATCATCTATACCCAGTACTCGAGTTGTAAAACAAAAAACAGGGGGGATGTGGATTTTATCATATGGGGACAGATAATTTGTGATGATTACAAATAATAAAATATATTACAAATAATAGCACTGACCAAAACACCTGCAGAAACACTGCAGGAAACATAGCAGCAGTTACCGTAAATGCAGCCTTCTGTAAGCTTTAAATATCCACTGGGCTTACATCAAATACATAAAAAAAAAACAATAAAAAACAGTTTTCTGAACTTATCAATATGCCTCTGTCCTTCACAGTATAAGTAAAATCACTGCAAAAACTCAAAATCTTAACAAGAATATTTGTCTTATTTCTAGTTAAAATGTCTCATTTTAGTAAAAAAAAATCTCATTACACTTAAAACAAGACTTATCACTGGAAAAAACAACAATTTTCACCTGTTTCAAGTAGATTTTCACTTGAAATAAGTAGAAAAATCTGCCAGTGGAACAAGATTTTTTTGCTTGTAATAAGAAGATAAATCTTGTCCCACTGGAAGATCTTCCTACTTATTTCAAGTGTAAATTTACTACTAATTGTCAAATAAGTTATTTTTATGGTGTTATTTTTCTGTTGATGACTCTAAATGTTGAAATAGCAGTAATACCACATTCATTGATGAAATGACATAAGGGATGGAAAGGGGGGATGGCAGTTTTACAGGGGGGATGATTTGGACCGTTCTTATTTCAGGGGGGATGCAATCCCCCCTCATGCCCTTTCAACTCGAGTACTGTCTATACCCATATTGAAATCCTACTAAAATAACGGAAATAAGTAAATTGATGATAATTTTGTATTCTACTAGCCACTCGTGTGCAATAACCTGTTTTTTTCCGATAATCTTCTCCCTCTAAATACCTTATTTTTGCACATGTAAATATTGTTCGTTTTTCGGGTTTAGTATTTCTGTTTAGTATTTCTTTTGTACATTGCTCATTTTTCATATTGCTCTTTTTTTTTATTATTTAGCTATTTATTGGTTATTTTTCTTTTTAGGATATACTTTTTTATATACCTTTTCATACTTCGTGTGTTTTTTGGAAAATTGTTGAGAGTGTGTATGTTTGCTGCTGCACAAGCAAATTTATAAATTAATATGTTTATACATTATTAATTTAATATAAATTAAATTAATAAAGTTTTATTCTATTCTATTCTATTCTATTCGAATATGTACTTTATCCACAAAATACACCCGATGTTGATAATCCAGAATGAAATTCATCAAATTCAACCATTTTTAAAAAAAATTGATTTTTCTAGCACAAGTGGCCTTTATTGGGACAGTAAGTGGACAGGAAACCACCAACAAACACTTTTTACATAAAGATATAATTTGAAGAATTTAATCTGAGTGCTAAACAAAATATGTAGAATACATAGTACTACATGTTCTGTCAATGTGAACCTGAATATGAATTTTGAATACTAACCTTATAAAGTTTGCTTCATTCTATAAATATGTTGCTACACCCTATTAATCAGTGGTTCTCAACTGGTCCCACTTTGGGGCCCACTATTACCTGTTAGTGACAAGCCCTGACCAATATCATGGAAAACGTTCAAATTCTCTAATTCAGTTAATGAAAATATTGTGCAGTTTAAACCTCAAATGATAGAGAATTAGAAGTGCTTGCATAAATCTGAAATAAAAAAGTGTAAAAACTGAAAATGTGTAGCTTTACCTGAGACAATGGCCTGCAACCCACTGAAAATGGGTCCGGCAGCCACTTTTCGGTCCCGACGCACCAAGACTTACTACTCTAAATGTTTTGTTGGTGAAATCATGAGCACTCATGAAAGACCAAAACTTGAGCAACTTGAGTCCTTTGGCTAAACATATTGTTCACAGATGAAAACATGCAGAAACACCCTATATCAGCAATGGAGGAATTTACTCTAGGTATTTCTATATGTAAAGGACAAAAACACCCACGTCTTTTTTCTTTATGATTTATGATTAGATAGCAATTCTTTTCTTCTCTGCCAAAATAACCAGTAGTTTTGAAAACTGAATAACAGATTGGCAATAAAAATATGATATCTTTCTCTCCCTCTTACGGAAAAGGAAACACCAGTATTGTCATATTTAAAATTAAATTTGATAATTTGCAGAAAATGTAGCATAGGAAAGATTATAAAAAATGTAACTAGACCGATTAAGGAACACATGAAAAAGAAATGGTGTTATTTTATTGTATACATGCAAAAATTGTTACAAAACATCTATGCGAAGGAGCAGTTTAATTCAGAGACAATCATCTTTCACATCCTAGAAATCAACAAAACAAGAAGAAAAGGAAGACATAACTCATGGCCCTAAAACTTTAACAAAGAGAAGTTGTAAAAGAAGTTCAACAAAGGCAATTTCACAGATCTGTAAATACAGTGCAAAAATAAGTAACTGAGTCCAGTAAATAGCTGAGTTTGCTCTTATTGACAGCTGAGTAAATGAGGAAGCATCAGTCATATGAAATCGCTTTCATATCCAACAAAGGCCACCCAACAGTCCTGCAAATGCCTCCGTCTAAGGCCTGTTTAAAATAATAGCTTATCGACTGGGATTTTATTAACTCTGCTCAAGAATACAAGCCCTGAATGTTCATTAAAAATTTCGGGTCTCGCATAGCAGATAGCGGAAATGTAGTCCCCAACATTTCTTCTGGAGAAGTGTGTCCTTGGAAACAGATGAAACTTAGTCAATCTAAAATAGTATTGTGTCAATCATATAGCCACTGGATGCATGAATTTGATTAAAATATAGTTTAATGAATTAAGTTATTGTGAAGACTTCAGTGCAGTAATGTAATGGGGCTGCACCATAACTAATAAGATTCAAAGGAATGTATTTCTCTTTAACAGTTATTGATCATCTTGATGGTCATGCTTGCACCCGCATTAAGATTGTTAGAGTAATTCCTGTTGGTTTTGGCTGATGAATGATGTCAGTAAAAAAAACAAAAGAAAAAAACAGTTACATAACAAACATGAACACACTGGTACATCCTGTTAGGCAGAAGTTAACAGTTCAAGTAAAGGGTTTGCGTTGGCATCGCCTTCATACTTGTATTACGCTCAGCTAAGGTTACTTTTTCCCTTTACAACCGACCTCAAACATCTAAGGCTAAAAGTGCTTTGGCAACAATTCAAGTCTTTCATTTTCACCACACATACAGGAGAGCACAAGGAATTGGCCGTGTGAAGCTGCAAAATATTGCTTATTTTTAATATCCCCACAATAATGTGAGGCGCAGAAGTTTTACCATACATTAAAAACAAAGATGAAAAACCATAGTTATTGTTCTTGGCTTTGTAGTTGTAATTGCTGTATTTACATACGGAAGTATTTATGAATCTGTCCATAAATACTTCCGTATAGTGTTCAGCCACAATAATTACATGATCGTAAATATTTGAGCTGAATGCAATCATCTTCTTCAGTCATTATGACTACCTCTAATGACACATTTAAACTGGATGAGATTAAGAGTAATCTGATAATCTGAAAATATTGCCACATAATTGCCAAGAGTTTGTCTGAAGAGCAGCAGTGTTGCGGACACATTTTTGGCTTCTTGACATAATGAAAAGGGTGAGTTTAATTAAGCTTTTTTTTTCTTCTTTTTCACAAAGCCTAAATGGCAAACTGAAATGTTTATGGCCAACATCATGGTTCTATGATTATAAAACTATTATTAGGCTTAAATGAATAAGAAAAAAATCAATAACAATTATATATGTGACAATTTACCACCAAATACAATTGAATGATCATGATAAGCCTATTTAGTTACTGTCTTTGTTTTATTTTCAATTTTTGCACTTACTGCAGTTAAGTGTCATCTGAATATAAAGTTTACCTGACTTTCAAACTTTATCTGGTTTTAAATAGCTAAAAGTTTCAAAAAAGCTTCAGGCTCTCCAAAAAGAGAGATGAACATTTTCTACATTTATCAACACCTATAGTTTTTTTTGTTTTTCCATTTCTTTTTATTTTGGTTACAGGCATCACACAGACTTGACTCGAAATTTAAATTAATTAATATCAATTAAAAGGACAAAAACAAGTATGTTGACATGATTAATACTACTGGAGAATGAAAGTATCTCTGACAATTAATGCAGCTTTTTTATTGTTTGACTGATGTAAAAAAATAAGCATCTGTTTACTAAAGCTTCTACAGTTTTATGTTTAGTAACTGGAGCTTACGGAAAAGTTTGCATCTAAACTGCATCATGCGATGGGATTATACTCAAATTCTGGTTCATTTTTACCTGGTTACTCCCACAGACAAAGCAAGGAACTAACAAAATAACTTGTACACAGTGAGTAGTCTTTACAAATAAGCTGGTGTCTGACTTTAACGACTGGTGAAACTATCAAAATGACCTTCAATGCCGAAAATACAAGTACTTAAATGACAGGCTAAAACCTATAGCGTCTGTATAATGTTTCTACAGTGCAAGGCCATGTTCTCTGGTAAGGATGAAAGGAAGCCCAAGGAGCACAAAATGGCCCATATTCACACTCAATGGCCCTTTTTAGAGACAAGAAAACCCAGAGCCAATCCTCCGTTTTACACTCGGCTTGTCCCTCCTTCCCTGAACCACCTGGTACAACATAAAGAAGTGGCTCCGCCACGGCTGAGCCCTCCAGCCACCAGGGAAGAGTGAGACACGTGAAGCAGTTGTTAATCAGCATGTGGGAGCGTCAGCTACACCCAGGCATCATGGAAGCCCTTGAGTGAGGAGAATTCCTATTCTATGAGGTCCTAAGAGGAGACACAATCAGTATTAAAGAGTTAAAGATTGAAGATGAAAGCAATCTGAACAAAGATTTCATTGTTTCTTACCTGATCTGAATCTTCATGAATCTGTGATTTTCCCGTCTCCATGTACTGAGTGTCAACATCATCTACACCTTCTATTTTGTCCGCTTCCACGTGTTCCCTCATAACAGAGTATCGGTGCACAAGGAACCTGACAAAGACAAAAGTAGATGGAGGATTAGAAAACAAAGTTCCCTAAAATGGAGAAATGGAACAATAACAGTGTTTAAAAGGTGTTTCAGGTAAGAATAATAAAAAAAAAAGTCCAACTGACCGTCCTCCACAAATGTACTTCTTAACAAACCAAACGCCTGCCAGAGCACTCGTCAGGAGGATCGCTATGACAACCATCACTATGACGGCAGTGTTTGGTGAACGGTCCTCAGTCTGCTGTTTTCAGAGATACAGAGATGAAAATGTATGAAAAAAAAAAAAAACGTTTTTAGACTTAACTGTGTCCCAGCTCTGGGACTCAGTCATTTGTATTTACTTTTTAACATATGTTAAAGAATAAATACAGGAATCCAGATGATCCCACTGAACCCAAAAATGCTGCGTCATATAGTGGCGCACATTGACTGGTTCTGGTACGGGTCATCTGCACTTATTAAGCATGCGTACGTCATTATGAGCTTACGACCCGCGCATTTAAAGGAACAGGAAAATTAGACAAAAACAAAAGAAAACAGAAGATTCATTCAGAAATTTGCCAGAACAGTTTTAGACTTGGCCGAAGGTGGATGCATCGAAAAATGCAAAATGTGACTTAAAAAAAAGAAGTGGTTCATAAGCCTAGACTGTGTAAAAACAACTGGACACACCCTCTGTGACATCACCTGTAGGTTTTGTTAAGGGTCAATTTGGTGTCAATCTTTACTTTTTTCATTCATTAAAATGTATTCTGTCAATATACTAATTATGAAAAAACAATCAATTTCCTTTTTCTGTGCCATTTTCTAACAGCAAGATTTATCTTCATCCTGTTAATAAGTTTTCATCTGTTCTGCTCATCTGTAGTCTACATCACCAATCATGGATCTTTAAATATTTGAGGGAAATTCTTCTTAATGGGACGGATAGAGGGATTCCTATTCAGTAGTAGATGGAAGGAAATTCCTTTCAATAGTTCAGATTTGCCAACAAATCATCTTCCACGTGTTACCAGCCTGTTTGGTTTCTTGAGAAAGATCAGAACTGACCAGAGAAGTGGAGTGAACGGCGTCACTGGTGCACATCTTTCTCAAGTCAGTCTCCTTCCTGGCTGGTTGAAAACCTCCTTCACAGTGGTTTCCTGGAATCTTGCGGTAGCTAAAATGTGAAGAAAGACAAAGCGGAGACAGACCAAAGACAGGGTTTGCTCCATTAATTTCAGAGATATGAAAATGTTAAAGTGATAGAAATGTAAAACACGTTGACCCGGTGGGACATCTATAAGCATGAGCATATCCGCTGTCATATCATTTTATTTTAATAAAACAATGTTTACCAGTTGTTGCTGGAAAAGAGAAACAAAATATATTTACCAGTTATTATTTTTATAAAACCTATGATATGTTCATGGTTATAAAGGAAAATTAACATTTTTTGTTTCAAATTATTTTCAGGCGACATACATTTCTGTCATTTTCTAAAGAAAATGTGGTACTGTATTTTACTTTATACATTTGCAGCATAATATTCAGTATCATTTCCTCATACACGCCTCCAGTGAGACTCAAAAATCTCATTCCAGTTAAATGATTGTATGGAAGGATCTCTACAGATATTCATTTCACTTTGCTGCCAAAATCTAAAATCCTTACCAATTCATAACCAAATCTTGGATAATTGACATTCAAAAGACACAAACTTTTCATATTGATCCAGTTCATTTTTTCTTTACACTATAAGTCATAACTTGTATATGTGTGACATTACTGTGGGATTTGATTTCCTCCAAGTGTATCGGGTCTTGAATCTACTATTTTATCTCATATTCTCATATTTGTTCAGTCTCATGGTATGCTTTCTACATTTATTCAGCTCTATATTTTCAGACTGTCGTATCTTGGCAGAATTGTCCAGCATCCTCACCCGCTGGTCTGCAACTGTTCGGTGGTCCCGTTTAAGCACAACTCTAAAGCTCGGACCTTCATCTCCTCCTGTATCACACACTCAGAGCTGTTCTCTGGCCGGTGATACCCAAAGTCACTGCGAAGACAAAGCCAGGTCAGCTTTGCAGAAATGTACTGTTGCATGCAAACACAATTTGAAAGGAGATCAAATAAATTCATACCAGTGATAGTCAGCCACTGTGCATGGACAGGGGGACAGCTTCTTGGTGATTGCAAAGTCTCTCCCATTCCAGCAAACTGAATCTTTCCTCAGGCGTAGGAAGTTCTCTTTGTAACCCAGCACACAGCCGTCACTCGATCCACTCGGGTCCGCGTTGTGAGCTAGCCACTCTACGTAGTCCGCATCATTGCCTGCACGAGCATGCATGGCTTGGGTAAAAGCATCCTTTTTACTAAAGAGCCAAATCTTCATTAAAATACTCACAGTCTCTGCTGAGAAGCTTCTTGAAGTCTATAGTGATCACCACCCATTTACTGAAGTCGTTCCGGTGGCCCCACAGGCTGACGTTCATGGAGCGGGACCCGGGCTCGCTGTCCATGCCGCTGAAGTGAAGTGGGTCGGCGGTAAAGTTGTATGTATGCCAGCACTGCCCTTCATCCATGGAGAACCTGAAGCATGTTAGGAGAAGGCATGGAGCATCCGCACAAAAAAAAATGAAGAGAGTCAAAACAGTCAGTCAATCCCACTTGATCTGGTTGACGGGTGAGTTGGTGTGCTCCACAGCAACCAGCAGGCCTCCAGAGTCCAGGATGGCGTAGTGATGTGGACCCCTGAGGGCCAGCATCCACGTGTAGCCCCCGTCATCAGACACATACACGTCAGGGAAGAGAGCCGACTCTGCGTCTCCAATGCTGCCTGCAGGGAAGGAGGGAGATCGTTTGAAGAAACTTTCAGCCGATAGCTGGTGCTGAAAGATCTTTTATTTTATTTTTTATTTTTGTACATGTAAAAAAAAGAAACAACATTTACATGTGCTAAAAAAAGGAGTAGGAAGAAGTGTAAACTTATTTAGTCCTACCCCCATTCACTGATCATTTAACCTGTATTTATAAATATTCACACACTGTACTCACACTGCTAAGTAACAGTATTATTATTATTATTATTATTACTATTATATACTGTAATTATACTCACACACATCCTTATACATGCATACATACATACATATTTATATAAATATACTTATTTACACTATATATATATATATATATATATATATATATATATATATATATATATATATACTTTGCTGCCCATTTCTGTACATAAATATACACAAATCTACCCGTTCACCCAATAGTGTTATCTGCAGGCCTCTAAAAGCCGCTAAACCCCTTCCTCTTTGTACCTCGTGAGAATCATGTTTTTATATTTGTTTTTAAACTGGTTAATGTTTGGACATTGTTTTAATTCTGAAACCATTCTGTTCCATAGTTTAACTCCACTGACTGATATAGAAAATCTTTTCATAGTTGTTTGTGTTCTACGAGTCTTAAAATTTAGAGTACCCCTTAAACCCCCCTCTTCATGAAAGATCTACGTGTTTTACCATGAGCCAGGATGAGGCCCACAGCATTGGGCTGCGACAGAGGCAGCATGGGGACGTTGACCCTCATGGTGGTGCTGTAGGAGGCGTGGATGTGAAGTCTGCACTGTAACGAAAAACAGCGGCAGTAATGAGAGAGAAGCTCATACTGACACGTACATTTGTGACGTTCACACACATAAAAGACACTTCTGGGTTAAAAAAACAAAACAGAAATCCTGGCATTTGTGTGTCTCACTCTGTTGGGTCTGTTGGTAGACGTGTCGGTGTTGCAGTTGCTGTTATGAGGCCTGCGTAGTGTCTGCCACTTTGCTCCTTGGTCATAAGTGATCACTGTCTCCACTGTACCGTCTGCAAAGAGCACAGTGTCCATGATGTTCACATTTATCATAACCAGGGCAGAAACTCATCGTGTGCAGTCCACAGGGTGCAAACAATCGAATACCATTTTACTTTTTTAAGCAGAGATTGAATTGCTCATCCATCATGTTAATAAATAATGGTTAATTCACACAACGGACCTTTTCCAATAATATTTCATTATTATTTAAGTTCCTCAACTAAATTTGACATTCACAGTCTGGATTGGTTAACATTTTTTTTATGACATTTTTAATGTAGAAAATGTTATCCAATTGTGAAAACTGAATACAGTTCTCATGCAAGACCACAGACTTCTGCTCTCAAAGTTTTCAGCAATCAAAACAGGAAGGGAGGAGAGCTCTATATAAAGAAAAAATAGCGCTGTTTTTTTATATCACTTAACACGAAACCGGTGCTGCTTATGAATTTGCACAAATTTAGGAGCTTTTAGATCAAAGGAGGAAAAAATGCAAAAATTCATTAGTTGTCCTGTTGACCAGTATTCCTGATGGTCAGAGAAGATGCTCGATCATGCTGAAAAGTTACTGCCCCCGTATTTTACTGCCCTTTGTGTAAAAACATAACTTTTTTTTTTTTTAACCATGCCTTTATTTAAACAATGAAAATGAAGCCAAAAAGGAAAGAAAAGAATCTGGGTACTATTTAGTAGCTCCGTATGGCCTCCAGAGGAAATTAATAATGTTGGGGTGAGGTGCTGTCATGGAAAATTTAGACGTGATATGGTCTGCAACAAAAGGTCAACAGCTGTAAGGAACGGGATCGGAAAAGGGGGGTTGAGAGATGTAAATGCAGAAGGGCCACATCTCTTGAATAATGTTTACCTTCCTCTAAGAGGATTAGTGTCCATATGTCGGCTGCAGGTGGCCACAGTGCCCCTCCAATCACCTGTCAGTTTCCTGTTACAATAACCTGTCAGATCCTACCCATTCCTCTATAAAAGAAGTCTAACAGCATATTGTCCAGCCTGCCTGCTGCATGTTGACTCGCTGTTGCACATCAGCTAAAATAAACGTTGGTAATCTCGAGGTCACTTATGTTGTATTTTTTAAGGATCTATATTTTACTTTACAATTTATAAAAATTGCCAGAGCAGTGCTGAAAATCATCGGTTCTTGCTGATCATCAGCAAGTGTGCAGACCTCTAAAAAAATAAAGTTTGTGCCGTTTTTGATCATATATGTGTGTGTGCCGAGAGGAAAAGACATGCAATGATCTTGAAGAAGTAATTGTTTGGAGAGGGTTGTAAAAGTATTTCTAAACAAGTTGGAGTTCAACATTTTACAGTTAGAAAGATTATTTATAAGTGGAAGCAGTGAAGAAAGCAGCCAAGTCTCCCAGGAGTAGACATGCTGGAAATTTACTCCAAGATCAGACGCAATGCTCATAGAATTCAAAAAAATATTGTTAAATATTAAAAGTCCATGAGGGTAAAACTAAAAAAAAAAAATAATAATAATCTTAAAGTGGAGATGTTTCATGTTTAATTAAAACTAAATACAGCATTTCAGTCAACATACATCATACTCACAGTCAAGCATGACATGAATTAGTTCATGATTTGGGGTTGTTTTGCAGTCACAGGACAGATAAAGCTTGTATGAAAGTGAATCATGTAAAAACCAATGATCCAAAGCAGACCAGCAAATCTACATCATAATTGCTGAAAACAAACCATTCAAGGTTTAGGAAAGTCCTTGTCAAAATTCTGGCCTAAACACGGGGCATTAAGAGAGCTGTGCATAAGGAGATGTCCAATAATAATGCTGTAAAGATGAATGGAGCTAAATTCCCCAACAACAATGTGAGAGACTTATAAAGTCTCACAGAAAAAATGTGACTAAAGGTAGATCTTCAAACCTATGGGCGTATAGTATTGCTCACATGATTCTTTTTTCTTTTTGACTTCATTTTCGTTAAATAAATAACGGCACTGTGGGAAAAAAAGTTTTAGTCTGAGACTACATTTTTTATATATTTCTTTTTTTACCTATTTGTATGTTAAAAACCCCTCACAGAACTAAAAGAGGAGAAACTATCCGTTTTTTTTAATCAATTTTCATTGTTTACATTTTTCATATTCACTATCATATTAAGAAAGCTACATATTTAGGTTCATAGATAAAATTCCCAAAAAAGGAAAATTATATGAAGTTTGTCTGACATTTGCTTTAAGTACGTAATTGGTTCCAGTTTGGACAGAAGTGGCTTTAAATCTTCGGTTAGAGGGGACTGTTTACAGCACTTCAAAACACACCGAGATCTGAGTTCTGGCTGCTAAACAGATGTTGAACTCACGTGAAATGTGGTCAGAAACTCAAACATGGATATCATTAAAACAACAGTATCATAGTTGTATTTGCACAGAAGAGAGGACCAAGAAAACATCTCAGTGTTTCCATGACATTATCTTGAGGGGAAAAAAAAAAAAAATGTGCATGAACTGAAATGTTTATTATTGGAAATTGTTTTTAGGGACATCATTGATGGTGTGCAGAACCCTTCAGTTGCTGTTTTGACATCTAGAAATGGCTTTAGCACTGAATAGCATTAAACATTTTGTACTTGTCTTTCCATTCATTTCAGAAAAAAAGGAATAACAAAATAAAAAATAAAATTGGTATTGAGTGGACAGTGTGCAAACGTACCTTCTGTCAGAACGCTGGTCATGTAGACGCCCCTGAGGGAAGAAATGGCGGTGAAGTCTGTGTCACTTCCTGTGGTAGTGTAGAGATGGCGCTCCAGAGACTTGGAGAACACAACTCCTCTGTCACCTGACACATAGATGGTTCCAGCACCGGAGTCTGCTCCACACACACACACACACACACACAGGAGTCTGGATTGTAAACTTCGGCACCTTAACTAATCCCCACAGAGATATCAGTGGCAGCTCCGTTGTTGTTTTTTATTAATTTGGTAGAGAAAGTCAGCCTCCCAGCAGCTATCAGTCATCAGCGCTGTAAGTAACTACCAACACAACCGGCAACATCAGCTCAATCACCACTATCAACACGGTCACGAGGACTCACCTCCGGGATCGTCCACGTGCATGAAGATCATGTCCTGGGTGGCTGTGAGGATGGAGTAAAACTGCTGGTGGTTAACTGTTGGAAGCTGAGCGATGTTCCAGTGCTCACCGCCGTCCACTGAGACATGAATCATACGCTCTGTACCCTAACACAGAAACACACATGCGTTATTTCATTTACTATACCGAAGGAGAGAAGCAATGCAGCATGTAGCATTTCAAATACAAGTATTAGAGCCTACTGGGTGAGAGACCATTGTCAGGAATTGAAAACATTTGTGGGTCATTGCCCACAAATTTTAGTCATTGACTGTTCATCAAATAAGCTTCATACATTTCATAACATCTTAGTCTAATGAACTTAGGATATAAAGTATATCTTGAAGTTGTCATTATTAAGTAAACTGTGCTTTGGTTTTAACATCACAACTGATATTAGATAGTTTTTAATAATCACAGCCTGAAGTTCAAAGGCACATGTTTAACCAATTTCCTTTTAATTTGATTTGTTTAACTGTTAAATTTCGTCAGGGTAAACATTGACTTTGACTGGATGTAAACTTTGAGGTTTGCTTATGTATGTAAAACTGTCCAATATGGGATAAACAGCATGACATGTATAAAACTAACCCTAATGTAACTCCATGTAGAGACACCACCATACATGGGGACATGTAGACAAAAGAACTACCGACAACACTGTACTAATTAGTTGGGACAGTCAGACACATCTTGTGATAACACTTTGTCCCATTGGAAACACACTTTTTCCCGTGGCTGATGCTTGACCTTTCTTGTTATGTGCTGCCACCATGTGGTTACAGGTGGTATTACTACATCAACTGGCTTGAAACTTTCATTTTTTTCAATTAAATGTGTTTATTCAGAAACTTGTGGAAACTCAAATTCAATGTTCACTTCATTTATGGACTCTTGATGATTTTATGGCCCTCAACATAAGTTTTAATTTAATATATACTATCCTGTACAATGACTGAAATCAACAATAAGGCAAAATAGTGCTTGACAAGCAGCTATCCGGTGGGAATATGGAGTTTTGTGGTTATAAGTCTGATCCCGTCTGCTTGTAAAATTCAGTTTCAAAAGACCTAAATGTTTACAGCCAAAAAGGCAAACATGAGGCATAAAAATATTATTTTACCAAGAAACTGTAATTATGTACATCTACTTAATTCACAAGTGTGTAAAGTAAAGCTATTCGGAAGTTTTACTTATGTGGTGAACGAACACAGGTTTAAAGACTTTCCAGTTGGTAAATCATCAAATACTTATAAATACTTAGACATTTCGTTTAGTTAAATCTCATGACAGGGAGCCTAATAACACGAATCTACCTGCTCAATGTGGTAAAAAAAAAAAGACTAGACTACCCTCAGACGATAGTGCAGCCTGATGGTGGCTCGGCCTCCCTGTTAATCCAGCAGTAAAAGTCAACTTGCCTGGCAAATCTTTTCTTTACAGACTGCTGTTACACCTCAGCTGACTGAGATCTGAGCAGTCATCAATTTAAACTATACTCCCAAAATGCAAGCATTGCTTCTAATTGCCTCTATACGCTGTCCAGTTTAATATACACTGAGAGGACATGGCAGGTGAAAAAAAATGATAACATCTCATTTCCTTTTTATGCCAATAAAGTTATTTTATACACAGACGTGTAAAAAGTCAAGAAATTTTCTACACAAACACACAAATACGTACCATGCCTGTCATGATAGAGGCAAAGACAAATTTTCCTCCCAGTACAAATGAGTAAACTCCAGTTGCAATAGTCTGGAAATTTCTGCCATAGTCAACGGTTTTCCTTAATTCTAGCATTCCCTTTTCACCTGACAGGAAAAAAGATCATGTTACTATGCTGAATGTAAAATATAAATTATTATTGGTGATTGCATCGTCTTCACTTACCGCACGATACGTTGTTGCTGGTTGTGAAGTAGATGCTGTTCTTTGGACCCCTGCATTTGAGAAAACGAAGCAATGAAAGGAAAAAGAACGAAGAAAATGCTCTGAATGTTCTCACGTGAAAGTCGCTCGAGTTCCGACATAAATTGTACAAATCACAGATTATGGCTAAGTGCTGCGTGAGCAAGGCACTCATAAACCCTTTGGGCTGTGGTCTAAACACACACACACACACACACACACACACACACACACACACACACACACACACACACACACACACACACACACACACACACACTGGTTCAAGGACTGTGGGTTCTTTGGTCAGTCCAGTTTTTGAGGCCTGAATCACAGCTGTGGTCACGCAGAGCCGCGGCGCTGTGCGCCCGCAACGTTATGTGAACTCGTTTCTCAAAGCCAAATGAAAGCAGAGTCAGGAGAAAGGATCTGAACCGGGGTGAGGAGAACAGCTGGAAAAACAACAATGTACAACCAAGATATGCATTCCTCTTTTTGGAAAAGCAAAGATGAGCATGAGGACTACGTGGAAACAAACACGGACAAAGCTGTTAACACAGTCGGTCCGCGATGGCAGGACTGTTGTGTTTCATGCGGGTGCACAAACTGGATGACTGAAACGTACAGTTTTAAACCAAACCAGCCTGCAACATTGTTTCATAGACCAAGACTTCTCATCCTTTTATGTCACAGCTATGTTAAAATAAAAAGCATCCCAGACTTCACTGATGCTGAAGCCCCTCAGCAGCTGCTCCTGCTTTGTATCGTTAAAAATCGTTTTTGCTGTTGAAAAATAAAAAAGCAGCGCCACATGGCTAAGAGAATGTTTTCCATTCACTTGTCACTTTTGAGATGTATAGTTTCATTACCGCCTGCATTCTTACAAACCGATTGTACAACATTACAAGATCCATAGTAATTAGCGGGGGAAGCATACACAAACGGAATTATTGTGGGTTTGTCAGAATGAGTTTAATTAAATCTGTGGGTTATCCAGTACGACGCGGACCTGACTTTCCACTTGTTCCACTTGTGTAGAGTTGAGATCGGGTCTCAGCTCTTGATGAACAACTCTGAGACGGTCCTCTTTCTTGACTCAACTGTTGTCCCCGACACTCCCTAACGGCCGGCATCTACGTGCATTTATGCACATTCTTGAGTCTGCGCTCTACCGTATTGTTGGTTGTGAAATAAAACATGTATTTGCACCTGTAATAGCAAAGTGTGTATTCCAGTCCAGGGTCGTGGGGATCTGCTGGAGCCTATCCCAGCGCTCTCCGTGTGAAAGGCAGGGCTACACCCCTTTTTTTTGCCTTTATAATAATATTTTATGCTTTATAATCATTCCATCTTCAGAAAAAGACAGTTTAAAGGCACTGCTGAAAACGTTGCAACAGCATAAAACTCTCTGTCAACCGAAAGCAAAAAAAAAGATTACGTGCATGGCATTAGCTATGTTTTTTTTCCGTCTGCAAAAAGTGTTTTCTGAATTACGAAGGTGTCTAGAATCCCCTCAGTAAAATGTTCTTGAGACTTCAGTGTTGAAGAATTAAACTATACATTTGAAAGTTACTTTGTCTCGTATTCAAATTCCTGTCCACTAGGAATGGGTGATATTTTACCATTCACGATAAACCGTCAAAAAAATTCCTCACGATAAGAATTTGTCATCTCGCGGTAAAAACGATAAATCCCTGTTGATGACGTTTTTGTGTAAAGCCTGAATTATGGTTCTGCGTTAAATCCACGCACAACGTACGTGAAGGAAGGAAGGAAGGAAGGAAGGAAGGAAGGAAGGAAGGAAGGAAGGAAGGAAGGAAGGAAGGAAGGAAGGAAGGAAGGAAGGGAGGAAGGAAGGGAACAAGGAAAGAAGGAAGGAAGGAAGAAAAGAGGAAGGGAAGAAGGAAGGAGAGAGCAGGAGGAAAGAAGGAAGGAAGGGAAAAAGGAAGGAAGGAAGGAAATGAGCCTGAAAGAAAGAAAGAAAGAAAGAAAGAAAGAAAGAAAGAAAGAAAGAAAGAAAGAAAGAAAGAAAGAAAGAAAGAAAGAAAGAAAGAAAGAAAGAAAGAAAGAAAGAAAGAAAGAAAGAAAGAAAGAAAGAAAGAAAGAAAGAAAGAAAGAAAAAAGGATAAATTCCCATTGATGACGTTTTTGTGTAACAAACATGGCGGATCTGAGAGCGAGATAGATTTATAGTTACAAAGGTGGAATTGAATTGGTATTTTTTTTTATCGTCATTTTAATCGTTATCGGGATAAATGCCAGAATCTATCGTGATACATTTTTTAGTCCATACCGCCCATCCCTACTGTCCACATTCAGCGATGACACCTAATCTGCATTTCAGAAAACTCTCAATTTGCTCCATGGTGATACAAATTAGTTTAAAATATTATACTCAGCATCTGTATTTCCCTGTTTATGATTTAAGAGTCTGCGAAAAATTGGACTGAAATTCTCACCATCTGACTAAACAGGCGCTGTCATGGATCTTTCTCCAGGTGGCGCCAAAGTCCTCGGACAGCCACAGGTCCAGCTGGAAGTAAAAAGTCCGAGTCAGTAAAAGAATGTTGATCAGGCGCGCCAGAGCATTGATTATCTAAGAATGACTTCAGAGCTTATAAAGATATTGATGCTGCTACCGTGATACTGAGCGTCACAAGTGTGTTGCTGTCTGCAGGGTTGTACAACATCTGGATGAGAGGGTCAAACGGCAGGTCGGTGGGCACAAAGGTCAGGCCAAAGTCCTGAGAGCGAAAGAGTTGAAATCCGCCCATCCCAGACACGTCACCGGTCAGGATCACCTGCAATCAAACACAGAGCAGTTTTTATACCACAAGAAAAGAATATTACAGCCTCACACAGACGGGAACAACGTGAGGAACATGTTAACCTACAGCAGAGTGAAGCTTTGAATACATTTCATAGTGTCAATAAGGAACAAAATAATAAATAAATACACTTTTTTTTTTTTTACATGATACTTTTTTACATTACCTTCCCCGATTGATCCGGACTGATAGAGATGCCAAACTCTGTCTGAATGAAGGTGTGGTTGATCAGATGAGTCACATCTTTGAACGTCTTCCCGTAGTCTTCACTGACACACACACACACACACACACACACACACACACACACACACACACACACACACACACACACACACACACACACACACACACACACACACACACACACACACACACACACACACACACACACACACACACACACACACACACACACACACACACACACACACACACACACTGTTAGACACTAAGAACATGTCAAAACACACAAATACATTTCCATCCCCAGAAGGCGTCCCAGTCTGCATACTGTACATCGTGGCAGTTCATTTTGCGATAAACAGGTACAGTCTTTTTCTCCATGAACCTCAAACATTGTAGATGGGTTGTGTTTGCAGATGTCAGCAGAAGAGTCGCATTTTTGTCATCATTTGAACTTTCCTCACCTTCTGTAGAGGTTGGACTGGCCGAAGCGCATGGTGAACGACGGCACCTGAAACGTGGTCAGCACCAGCAGCACCTGCGAGGACAGACTCCTGGAGTCACGCAACAATGTCTTTTTCTTTTTCCATCAACTTAATCTTGTAGTTTTTATACAAAAGAAACCAACTTACCCCCGATCCATCTCCCACCCAGGCTAGTGACAGAGAGCTCAGGGTTCGCACTTTGAACGTGAACTAAAACAGGAGGAGAAAACAATTAGAAGTGAAGGCTTTCAGAAAATGTTTAAATATAAAAAAAGGCAATCCACAAGTAGTAACAGCAAGAGCTTCCTTGATTACCACAAACGTAACCGGGCACAGGCCAAAGTAAAGTATTTGGGAGCCCGTTGCTTGATACCGCTTCAGCTGAAGACCACACAAACTCACGCTCACTTGGGAGAAGAGCGCAGTCTGAAAACCAGGGCTTGCGTGTGTTTTTGTTGTCCCCCACGCACTGGACATGCCAGCCGAGAGGACTGAATGTGCACACTGTCCGAAGCCATGCTGTTTTTTGGATGTGCTCTGCATGTTTGACCTACATTCCTGTTTAAACAACAAAGCCGGGAGCACTACTGCACACACACTCACCTAACACACACTAGAACTGAATGCATTCCACCCAAATTAAAAGTAAACATCAAATAAATGAATACTAAGGTGTTACTGTACTGATTGCCAGCGTCTATTTAGGATACAGGCTTCAAAGGGGGGTGAATTGTGTGTTTTAATTGTGCAAGCAAGGTGTGCCGAGCCCAGACTTGAACTTTGATTTCATAACAAATGCTTTGACTTCAAACAGCCTTCCCATTCATTCATCAGGCGTGATGCTCACGTCTGCTCTTCTGAACCATGTATTTATAGCTACATCCCACATTGTTCGAAAACCTCAGGAAGGTTTGTCCCGTCCCGCTCACAGCTGGTGGGCAAGGAAATTTACAAGGTGAGCACAGCTCTGTAAAAGCTGCATAAGATGGCCGAGTCCGTCGTCTGTCGTCCGCCTGCTGGAAAGTTCCTGTAAACAAGTCCAGTGGAAGCACGCCTGTTCCCCTGCCGTCCAGCTCTGTGAACAGGACTTTCCGTCTCCCCTGCATCAGTCCTCTCATCTCAGTCCTCTCCTCGCATCCATCTGCCTTTTTTTTTCTCCTTATTTTTTGAGCATTTAACTGCTTCATTTAACTGCTTACTGTGCAGTCAAACGTCTAATCTGTTGAACAGTTTTTAAGAGAAGATTATTCTGTTCTGTTGAACCGACATTCAACATCAGTGACGTTGTTTTTATTATGACAAAAGATAGAGAATTGTAGCTCCTTAACCTCATACGCAACTGCAACTGTAAGGTGACACTAAACAAACTTGGTTCATATGGACTTGAAATATGAAGGAAATCACGAAATCTCTTTTTACTCATCACCAGGTGTGGAAAAACTCCTGCTGAGAGCTGACATTCTTACTTCCACAAGTGATGCTGTCTCAGATGTATTTTTAAACAGATAAAAGGACATCTGAGACAGATGTGGATGTTTTTTTACTCATTTAATACATCCTTGAATGATGACATTATACAGGTGTTAGACAGAAAGCTGCTTGAATATAAACACATTCTTGAAGTCAATCTTACTCTTCCTATATATGCACAATTATGTGCCAACAAAATACATTTTAAGGTAATAACCATTTGTTTTGGACATAAACAAAAAAGTCCCAAAACTCAATTTAATCTGAACGCAGTTAAACTAGGTTCAATTCAGCACTTTGCTACGTCCACAAATCAAATAATCCCACCAGTGCAACTTGTAAAATGCAATAGAAGCAAAGTTTCATAGCAAAATGTGAAAGAAATTAAATTAAATTAGCATTACAAGTTGCCCAAAGTGCTACACAGACAAGTATCGTTTAGATTTAAAAAAGGGAACCAGCAATGTATAATGTGAATGGAAAAAGGCTGCTTAAGTCAGAGTTATATGCACATGGCAATGAAAGGAACAGCAAGGAGACGGCTCATTTCATCAAACGTAAAGTCGAGACATTTATCGGAGAAGGAAAAAGAAAAGGAGAAATTTGTTTTATTTGGGGCCTCAGTTGTGAAATCACAAGCAGAACAAGAAGCAAAAGAGTGAAACAGGTTAACAGAACGAATCAAGTTTGTCAAATCACAGTGATGCATCACGCAGAGCTAAAAATACAAATAAAAATGGTATACTTAGTATATACTTATTTATACTTAAGTATATCAGTTCAGTGATCTCTAAATACTCTTCCTGTTGTCCTCTTAAAGTCACACGAACAGGGACTTAACAGCCCCAGAGCTGCATTTATCTAAAACACCTATTATTAACCCAGAGTAACTAACATTATAAAAATGGATGATAAAAAAAACAGTCTGCCAAACAATTCCAGGAAAATAGTTTCTTTCATGTTAAATTTTGTAGCTTTTTCCTTCCATTTCCACTTCCCAACATCAGGCCTGACATGGCCTGCTCACATTCTCACTGCACATTCTTCCTTTGCAGATTCCAGGCCGTGTGAAGGGGAAAGACATGGCGATGTTTTTTATGCATGCACAAGGTTTATGCATCTGGCCCCTGATGTCAGTACTCAGGACACAACAACCACACCGCAGCCGCATTTACATTTAACCACCTTTCGACATCTCGTTGTCGGAAAACTGCTACTGGACGAACACCGACTCAGTCAGCTGTAGCTCAAACGGTCGTTACGTAACAGGCAAGCAAAGATCTGCGTTTGAAAGTTATTGTTTGAGCTAAGTCAGGGAGAGCAAATTAAGGTAGTGCCAATGTAACGTGAAAAATAAAAACTATGATGGGTGACGAGATGCATATTAATGAGCAAACACAATCTGGACACAAGCGCCTGACTCAGTTGGACACGACCTCACAGACCAGACGTGACCTCATACTGCATCACATGTTGAAATCAAGGATCCAAATCTGTTCGGAAGAGTCTCCTCAAGTCTCCCTCTGCAAACTCATCTCTTGAAACTGGCATTCAAGGTGTTCCAGCGTAGTACCACACTTGCAGCTGCACATGAACGACACACACACATATGTCCCTGCAGACTCATGCAGTCAGTGATGTGGCAGCACACCCACTGACTGCAAGTGACGTCCTCTCTGAGAGGTCAGATGCCAACACAATGAGCTCCTTATTCCCTCTGCTTTGGGCTTTTAACTTTCGGCTTCAGCCTTGTTTACACACACAAAACTTCAAACAAAGAGGTCAAACTCTGAGCCTCCAATCAAACACTTGATGCTGTTTAGACTGAGCTAAAGTTGCAGGACAGAGCAGTGCAGTGGCTCGTATTCATGCCCACTGGGCTCTTGTTCAACTGCATTACAATAAAACAAAAATAAACACATAAATAAAGAATAGCATCTGCAGACTGGAGCTAGCCATGGTGGTTATTTATTGATCTACTAAGTAGTCTGGCATTGCATACCAGACAGCTAATCCCAAGCTGAAGTCAATCACCAAAATGTATGTGACTTAGCCAAGAAATCCTACTAACTTTGGTGATCCCTTGGCTGAGACTGCTGCTTTGGGTTTTTAATTAAATGTTTTGACATGTCTTAATGATGCATAGCCATTCACTGCTCCCCCGGGACACTAATTTTGTTTTTTTTGGTCCATGTTTCTTTAAAATCACTGGAAAACTAGCAACACTATCCCAAAAGCATCCACAGTATTTTCTGTTTCAGCATTTTAATGAGCTAAAAATAGAGAAAACAAGAAAGCTCTTTAAAACCAGCATTTTAGAAGGTGCCAGAAATCCGCCTTAAAACCTGACTTTACGCTCCGATTTGCAGCTCATTATTCTCAGTTAATTAAAAATATGTCATATAAGACACTGATAGGCATTAGTGTGAAAGACTTTTAATTATTTTTCTCTTAACATAATGTACATTAAAATAGTTTGTTGCCTGGAGCAGTCTCCTCCTCACTGTAAGCTGTTCATTGTTTGTGAAATATATTGCTGGAAAGTGAAGTCATAAAGAGATGGGACCCTCAAACTGGTTGATTGGCACCAGCTGGTACCACATCTGTGGCATCTCAGTTTATACGCCCTACAGAGAACATTTAATGCTGTTAGTGTTATTATTACACGGATTGAGTGTTTTCTACAAGCTGTGCAATCGGCTGCATAAACAGATTCAGTGCATTCAACTTATTTTCTTGGTGTATACTAAGATGGAAGAGCACAAGTGTACCTCTACTTCTACAAAAAGCCTATTTAAATTCTCTCTGGATGCATCTCACCTGCAAACCCATTTATGTCTTTCTCTGCCCACCACCAATGTCTAACATCAACTCTGTCGCTTTACTTGGTACTCCAGTGGCTGGCTGTGACCCAGCTACCCTTTAGGCTTAAGAAAAAGCCTCCCCCTTTTTTTCTCTCTCTCCCAAAAGGATGAAGGAATAAAGGACAGGACATAGTGAAGAAAAAGGGGGTGGGGGGGACAAGGAACTACTTTGTAAAGCTGTCACAGTCAGGAAAATAAATGTCATGTAAACATGCCAACTGGGGAAAATAAGGCAAAGTCTGGCCTGGGTGACAAAACACACGCTGTGCAATCTATCAGGACTAAAACTGCAAAAAAAAGAAGCATAGGCGGGAGTAGGTAACTGTACAATCTGCTTGTTTAAACGATGATCTGGTATCTAAGGAGTTTATAACACAGATCTAAATGCTTTCGTCTTCCTTGTCTTGTCTGATCTCCCCTGCAGGTCTGTTAACAGCAAACCCAGACCTTTGTCTGCAGTGGGGATCAGATCAAGCTGAGCGGAAAAACTTGGGGAATGTTTGTGAGGGTTAGAAAGACCCAGAACATCTGGGAGGAGTCTCCTCTCTGAAAGCACGCTGAATCTCTTTCATGCTCAAAAACCAGCCCAGGTGTTAGAGCTGCTGGACACCAGACTTGTTCTTGTCATTCCTCCTTTTACAGAACTAACGCAATCTTGGTTTCTGCGGTCTTTTAAAAGATAAGGTTTGGGAAGTAAAAAAAAATTGAGAGCAGGAAAACCTTTCAAACCGTGGAATAGTTCCATATTGATGGTAGGTATAAAGTGCAGGAAGAACTTGAAAAAGCCTCTCCGTTGAAGCCATCTGACTCCTTTAAGAGCCTCGCGCTGCCAGGCTGGAAGAAGTAAATGTTTACGAATGGCTGTGCTAAAATTCTCCATTCAGCTTTGCTCATTAGTTCAACAGTGCATGATAACTCAGGGTGAGCAGGCACAATGGATGTGACCTGGACTGATGACCTATATTTATTCAGATCAATCAAACAAAAGAATGTAACAGACAGAGGCGGAGAAAAAAAATACATTCACTGTTAAAAGAATCAACCAACTCACAATTTACCTTTTCAGGTTGGAATTGCCCAAATTAATAGTTTGCAGTTATTCTAATTTCTGTTAATTTATTTGATAATTTAGTTAGTTTGCACTGCCATGATCAAATCATCATGGAGATGATTTGTAATCATTGTTTTTGTTTTCCTTCTGGGTCAATAAATCATATAGTTTTAGGCTCTGTGGTACCATATTGAGGACTTTATTTGAAATGTTTCACAGTTTACACTTTAAAAATAAGGAACTGATTCACCAAGAAATATATATTCTTCTTTCTTTAACCCTACAGTTGTGGACAAGATATTTCAACATGTCCTTCAGGTTCCTGAGAAACTTCTGTGTACTTATTAATTAATAAATGTTTCCTATAATGGTATCTTTAATTAATTTGTTGAGATGTAGCTAGCAAGTTTTGTTTCTGTTTTGAATTGGTATGTATTAGTTAATTACTTAGAAGCTTGAAATGGTTTAATGTAACTAAATACATTCACATAAGCACAGTTTGGAGCTACTTCTATTTTTACTTGACATTTTTATGCTTCTTCTGGACAATATCTCATAAGTAAATGTACTTTATAACTAAATTTGTGTCAGAGTTTCAGAGTTCATAACATAACTGACCATAAATGAAACCCTGCAACTCTAAACTTCAGAGAAACAAAAGAAAGAGAGAATAAGCAGAAGATTCTCTGCAGAATGAGTACTTTGACTACACACTTTTACTTAAGTTTTGTTTTTTTTCTTTGCCTATTAGTACTTGGGACTGATGTGTATATTTGTACACATAAAGCAGTCCCTGTGAGGTTAAAGTGCAGTACTTACAGTGCTGGTGTTGTTGAGCAGGGCTGCCTCTGCTGCAGGCAGAGCTGTGCAGGTCTGTTCATTCAGTCCTGCGCTGCGTGTAGACACCAGCGTCCTCCCTAAACCCTCATCCACAAACTCCCTCCGCAGCCTCCGAAAACGGGGCGAGCTGTGTCCCTGTCCGGCTACGGCAGACGAAAACAAGCCGAGCAACAAAATATAAGACACGGTGATCATGATTCCTACACGAGCGGAGGAGTTTGAGACAAACTCCAGTGTCCCACCACCACCAGTCGGGCACCTCATGCCCCCTTCATCACTAAAGCCTGAGTTATGTTCCTGCGTTAAATCGACGCAGAGCCTACGCCGTAGGGTACGGCGTAAGGTATGCGGCGACGCGCACCGTACGTTGCGTGTCGCCGCGTACCCTACGCCGTAGGCTCTGCGTTGGTGTAACGCGGAACTATAAATCAGCCTAAAAAGCATCCTCGATAACGGCCCATGCACCGCGGCACGGGATTGGTCAGGACTGATGTAACCTCGAATCTGATTGGACGGCAGGAATCTTCTTCAACTGAGCGTCGCCTTCGGTCCGGCGTTACACTGCCCCCTGGTGGAAAGACTGCGCACAGACCGGAGGACTCTTCGTTACGAAAAATATTTTATTCTCTGAAGATGTTAAGGATTCCAAGAAGCTACGGAGAACACAAACAAAACATACTTACAAGTTTTTTTGTTTTTTTTTACTGTGGAAAAAATGGGGAATTTCTTAATACTTGGCCTTTAAGTGGAAATTCTTCCAGACTACCACAGGTCACATGACTAAGTGAATCCATTTCCCTTACCAGCTTTTAAATGAATAAAAAAATATAGAAAGGGGAGCTTCAGCCAAACAATAAAAATGTATTTTTTTTTCCTTAGTAACCTTTATAGAGTAGAAGAAAACATTTGTAACACCGTAGTGAGCTTTCGCAGCTATTGTCAATAATGATGCTTACAGGTTAGTAGGTTAGTTATGTCATTACCACCTTACAGAATGAACGACAGAGTAGTTTAGGAAAAACTATTTTTATTTCTAATTAAGAAATGACATGAATAATCTGAATGTATGCATCTGCATTTAGACCGTTTTCCACCCACGTGCACAGAACAACCAATGGATTTTAATACACTTGAGGAACTTAAAGACAAAAAAAACAAAACAAGTAATAAAATAGTCAGTCACTTTCTGAATACAACAGTTTTATTGTAGAACTGATCTGTTACAAAAAATATCACCCATCCAACCTCTACTTTTGCCCCTGTCCAGTTATAAGCGCTGGTCAGACTCCTGTGCAGAGATGCACAGACAACGAGGGACAAGAGATAGGTTATGACATCAGCAAAAGAAGAAGAAAGAAGAAAGAAAAAATTATAAATGCAGCGGGTGGTTAGAGAGTTGTGGTTGTTTTGACTTTAAACCCAGGTACATCTTCCATGCCCTCTTGTCGCCAGGCCAGAATAAAAACCCAAGTCCTTTCCGCTCTAGATGTCCTTGATTACGTCCTCCAGCTCCTCTTTGGTGTACATGTGGAAGGTCTTACCAGGCTCTACTGTTGCCAGCTACACAAAAGACAGAGAGTGCATGAAAACGAGGGAATTCTTCTGCTAAGCCAAAGCTAAGGTTGTGGGTCTTTTCTTTTGCAAACAAACGTAAGCCTAACTCCACAGATATTCTTTGAATTAATCACTGTCACTGCCAAAGACACTTTGCAGTAGTGCAATTAAGTACTCATGAACACACCTCAATATTGGTTGCGTTGAGCTTCTCCTCCATCACCTGCTTCAAAATGGTGAGAGACGACTTGATGGCATCTTTTAATGTCATGGACTGTTGGGTATTTAAAAGAGGAAAAGCAAAATACAACTCATTAGTCCTGGGTATTTTCATGTTTTAATATAACTTTCAATCACATGGGATGAGAAAATTCAAACATTTTCATTTAGATGCAACTTTTTATCGTGTGTGTTTCACACAAAAAACCCACACATTTAACACTGCACCATCATTCCTAAATGAATGATACATTTCTCTTGTGCAGTTTACTATTCCTCTCTAAACTGGTTTATTTCATGATTATAGTGTCTTGTTGGGATTTCTAATGATACTGGCAAAACTTAAGCTGAAACAATTAGCAATAAACAGTGAATGTTTGCATTAACACAAAGCATAGAAAGCTGCATTTTTATTTTGTAGTCATGACATATCAGCACTTTTGACCCTTTCATCCACAGCGGTCATTACAAAGGAGAGCGACTAAAACGCAGTCATTTATTATATTCAAGAGTTTGGACGCTTTAGTCCACATTAACCACTTGACTTGACATCAAGGAGTCACCCCACATCCATTGATGCTTTCTATTCAACAAAAATTGTTCTTTGAAGCATTTATATTTTTTTTCGCTTTCCGTCTGAGAATGAACATTTGGTCAATTTAGATTAAGAAACGAATATTCACACTTATGAAAAAAAATACATCCGAGTTCAGAATCTTTAAATTTAAGAAAGAATTGGATGCATCAAAATATATGAATGTAAAGAAAATTAAAAGAAAAATGAATTTAACTATACATAAGTAATTAACTGTAACAGGTGTGAGAAAGGGTTAAAAAGCAGATTCAGAGTGGAAAGACAGAAAATCCATCAGCAACCTCAGATCTATGTATTTTAGATGCAGAGACATGAAACTGATGCTGCAAAACTACTAGCACGAAAATCTTTCCTCTGGACTAAACTCAATCCATCAGTCATGCGCTAAAGTTCCTTTCAAAGGCTTGACTCAAAGCCACTGGACCTGTTTTTTTTCTGTTCTTGAAGATGATTTCACTTTCCTTCCAGAAACCAACATCTTTAAGAACGAAAGGAAAAAGGAGGTCCAGTTACTTTGATTCAATCGTCTCAGAGCTGCTCTGACCTGGAGGAATCTTTAAGGACATCTAGAGCGGAAAAGCTCTAGATGTTCTTAAAGATTTAACATGTCCCATGAGGCCTGAAACATCTGAAATGCAGCCTTGTTTTCAAAAAAGAATTTTTATGAGCATTGCAAAGTGGCCTTTGGGGTAGATATGCTGGGACTTCAAGGCCTGGAAAGATGGCAAATGTCTTGAATGCTTCTCATTTTTGAACCATCAATGTAGAATGATGAACTTCACATTTTTTGGAAATGGCTGTATATCCCTTTCCAAACTAAAGTGCAACAACATTTGTTTTTCTACAAGCATTGCTCCTAGAAAAGTGATCTCCACACCTGCTGATGACCAATTTATCACCGAGCATACCAATTTATCAAGGCTGCCTGGCTGCCTGGCTTTTAGTTTAACGAAAGATAGCACAGTTAAAAAAGTAATATGTTGTTATTGTATTTGCCTAATACTAAAACACAGTACAATCAGATGATTTTTACTGATTGTGTTAGAAATCAACTTGTACTGAACATTTAGTAATATTGTGCTGTTGCGCAGATTTAATGTACCAGTTTGCCATCAGTTGAAAACTACTTTTCATGAAGCATCGTGTGATACATTAAATCCACAACATGGGATATAACACTCCTTAGCAGACAGCACTACAAATTGCCGACCACACTAAATACTGCTCAATATAATGAGTAAGAGAAGAATACAAACAAAGTCATTATGCTTTTACACACACACACACACGGATTAAAAGACTTTTACATGATTGTAAAACAAAGCTACTACATATGACATGGATTATGTCAACTATACGCTTTTTTATATTAAATGCATACTTTTTATAGTATTTTTCATTTAAATACAGAAGCGGTGCATTAAGTAGCAATTTAAGAATAAATAAAAAATTGAATTAATGTGTAATGTAATTGTGGTATCCCAAAGATCTGAGCTATGCATCCGACCGGTAAATAAAACTTAAATCTTTGTACCTTGTGGTAGACCTCTTGAAGAGAGCTCTGTGCTCCTTCTGACGCAGAGCCTATGGCCCGAGCATCACACTGTACGAAGGTTCCTGAAGGGTCCATGTGGTAGCTGGATTACAAAAATAAATGTTACCGTCTCTGTTTAAACACAATTGGAAAAATAAATCCTATGATTTCTCAAAGATTATAAATCTATGTATACGTACAGTTGGGGGCCTTTTTCATCAACTCCACCAAACAGTAGTGCTACACCGAAGGGCCGAGACTGTAAAATACAGAAGTGCATCAGGTTAGCTGAGGTGAGTTAAATAGAGATTGAATATCTTCACTTATCAACGAAGAACTGAAATGTGTTTAAATGACTAACCATGGCACCGGGGTCTGCGTCTTCCTCACCAAACTGCAGTGCCAGGTTGGACACAGCCTGAGTCACACTCTCCACTGTCATAGTCTCATTGTAGGTAAACCAGTGGTTCTGCAAAAGAGCATATACAGCATAAGGGCATCTAAACCAAAAACTGAACATAGTGCTTATTAGTCCTTTTGCAGGACAGTGCACTGTCCTGCAAAAATCATACCTGTGTCTCCACTCTTGCTTTGTCAATCAGAGTCTTAGCATCAGCTATCAAACCACTCATGGCACAACCTGGAATAGTAAAAAAAAAAAAAAAAAAAAATCTAATTAAATCCTGTATTTCCAGAATGAGGTTCAACTGTAAACCTACACAGACCACAACTGCACATTCAAAAAAGATGGCATGTCACAAAAAAAGAAAACAAACTAGCTACCAGATGTTAGGCTTGAAAAACAATAGGCTACTATTAGCTGAAATGTAAAATCCTCAGATAGCAATGGTGTAAAAATCCCTACTCTGAAACAAAACCTTATAGAGTAGGCAAGTGATGAACAACAAAAACAACTTCACTCTCTGCGGCCTAACTCTGAATTGAGTATGAGCTTAAAACTTGATATGTAGGTGCAACTCAATAGATAACTGAACAGCTTTTCAAACAAATTATTGTATTTATGATAGAATACATCTTCAAATAACATTATATTAACTTAGATATCCAACCTATCATCTCACTTGTCTTTTGTTCAGCTTGGAGTTATTATAAAAAAATATTAAAATAGAAAAAAAAAAGTCAAACAAACAAAAGAGCTGTCCCATTCAGCACGGCTTGTGTTTCTATGTACCGATGTGACTGTCGATCTCCACGATCTTCTCAATGCTGTTGGGCTCCATCAGTGGGGAGGTGATCCTCTTCTCCACAGCCAGACAGACTCCTTCTGTTGTCTGGATACCAATAGCTGTGGACCCCAACTAAGAGACCATAACCAGATGAAAGAACCCGATGAGCTTCAATGTAAAATATTTCTATTCGTGTTTGACACACAACATAAATTTAGAAACGGTTAAGGACTCAGCACAAGATACTCACTTTTATCGCCTCTATGGCATATTCAACCTGGAACAACCGTCCTTCTGGAGAGAATGTGTTCACACCTCTGGAAAAAAAAACATGCAACAGCCGAGGCATGAAAAACACATTTAATCGGATCAATGTATCATGGGAAATTTAGTTAGTTAATATTTATTTCGGTCAATCACAAACAAAAATCAACAAACAAGATAACAGGTTTTTCCCTGGTCTACATTGTGATTATTTGACCGAAAAGGTCTGGCCTTGAAGCATAAAGCTTATCTTGCCCACCTTTTAACTGAATAGAATATACAAAAAAAACAAATGAAGTGTCATAAGTCTACACAAAATAATAATAGTAATAATAAATAATAATAAATAATAATAGCAATAATAATGATAGCTCTGAAAACAGAAAGTGAAAAGATGCTAAGGAAACCGACAAAACCAATTTAAGTTGTCATTTTATCTCATGCATGTGTACATTCTTCTTTGTTTGCTTATTGTGTTTCTATATATGTGTCCATTACCTTTGCTTTGAATAATATCTTGTATGCTTTTATTGAGTTTGCTAGTTTAAGGTCGTTATCCAATGAGTTCCTGCCCTTTGCATTTGTTCTTATTGCTGTTGTGTCAAACATTGCCGTTCCCCTGAGGTCGTGTTTGATTAAAATTAAAGATACAGTGGGGAAAAAAGACAGAGTTGCAAAAACGAAAGTGAAAGCTACCTAGGGTTTTTTTCCTCCAACACAATGTTGTTAGCGTTTATCCAACTACCACATAGTTTAGAGAGTAACACATGGAAACTGTACTTTCTAATGCTCATTAAAAGCGTTAATCTCCACCACCGTGAGAATAGGAAGGACTTTCCACTGCAGTGATTGTGTCTGTTCATCTGGTCCCACCAGCAGCTTGATAAATGACAAAGCAGTTTGAGCTTCACCTACCTGTCATACTCCGATCTGGTCAGAAACATGTTAACCTTCACAACAGGACCTGCAGACGCAAAGGAGCAATTAATATAAGAACAGTGGACCATAACCCGCTCTTCGAGTATTCATAAACCATCAAGTTGAAGGTGTAATGTTGTGTTTGCTCCGAGGAACGGCGGAGTAGTTAGCACAGTTAGCTGCCACACTGGGCAGGCGTGCTAACTCTCCAGCACAGCCACTTAAAGTGACAAACTCCAGCTACATTGGGAGATACGTCAATGTTGAGACGGATTAACCACGTTAACATAATATTTGTGTACAATGTAACGACACTGCGCCAAATAGCTGAATTTGAGAGCGCTTACCTTAAGCCACAAATCTTGAATGAGTTCGCTAGTTTCAGGGGGGAAGCGTCTGCGGTGTAACACCCAAATCTACCGAGTGCAACCAATGTAAGACACTATGGTTCCGCTTTGTTAACACAA
Organism: Cololabis saira; assembly: GCF_033807715.1. Taxonomy (NCBI): domain Eukaryota; kingdom Metazoa; phylum Chordata; class Actinopteri; order Beloniformes; family Belonidae; genus Cololabis; species Cololabis saira. The sequence continues at coordinate 29,822,830 of NC_084594.1, read as the reverse complement.
AATGATGGCCGTTGAAAGCAAAATACTTTATTTAATGTAATTGATATAATTATCGTCTTAAATGCATAGATTAAGCTTTCTTGAAATAAATTATTTGAATGATCAGATAATTTTCATTTTTTCCTTCATGAACCCCCTCCCAATAGCTTACTTTGGGAGATCCATTCATACGTGCCAAAGGGCCATTATATTCAATTCAATTCAATTCAATTCAATTCAATTCAATTCAATTCAATTCAATTCAATTCAATTCAATTCAATTCAATTCAATTCAATTCAATTCAATTCAATTCAATTCAATTCAATTTTAGTTGTATAGCGTCTAATACAACAAAAGTTGTCTCTAGACGCTTTCCAGAGACCCAGAACATGACCCCTGAGCAATTATTACATAAACAGTGGCAAGGAAAAACTCCCCTTTAGGACGGAAGGGAAAGTAACAACATCATACCACCTTTTAAAAATAACCACATGTTCTGGTGGTTTTCTCTGCTGCAGGTGTGTGATGGTTTTATTTCCTTTATGTCGGTGACAAAACACTAAAACTGTCTTTTGAAAAACCCCAACACAGATGCAAAAGCAGCATTTAAAATATCCTCTTTTTTTAGGTTTAATTGTATCAGACTGAACATTCAGTTAAGTCTTTTCTTTGTTGCACTTCAACTTAAAAGATGTTCTTGTTGTTTCTGAGAGGTCATTGTTGACCTGGGAAACAAAACATGTACTTTTTCATGTTTGTCCTGTTAGAGGTCATTAAAAGATTCACTTAAAGATGAAGCTTAGGTGCCAAAAAACATCCAGACTGACGGACCAAACTCTGTCCGATCTGCAGGGTCCATACGTACCTAACCGCAGTACTTTTAAGAGCAAGCTAAAGACTCAGCTCTTTTTGCATTTTGCATTTAGTGTAACCTCCTCATAACGACTTAGAAGATTTGTCCAACTCTTTGCATTAGACAGTACTGAGAAAGCTGCATGCCAAAATTATATTATGATGGCGAATTTAAGACCAAGTTTTGCTGTATAAAGATCTATTGTGTTGGATGGAAAGGAAACATGATAATAACAATAACAACAATAATAATAATAATCATAACACCAACAACAATAATAACAATAATAATAATAATAATAATAATAATAATAATAATAATAATAATAATAATAATAATAATAATAATAATAATAATAATCTACTTGAAACCTAAATAAATCTACTTGTCGTTGAAGGATTTGGGCACTGAGGGTCGCCCTGGAGCCACTTTGGGGAGTTGTCTGTATTAACATGTAGATATCTGAGAGCTCTTTGCTGCACAAATAGACTTGAAAATATTTCTATTTGCGATTTCATTTATGTCAAAGCTGAGCTTATCAAAAGAGGCAAAAGCATAAAGTTAACTAATTTTGATGAACAGCATTTCCAGAAATTTTCAATGAAAGCAGTGCATTTATACTTCAGTAGCAGGCTAAATACTTAAAACCCTCCACATAATAAAGAGTTTACCGTGGATATGTCTATTTTCCTACGTGATTGGATGATCATTGATTATGGACTGTGAACAGAGTGAGTTTCATTGTGCTGGTTAGGGTGAATTTAAGTGTTGAAGGTTATTGTTATGAAGGTTATTGTTGTGGTGAATCATAAAGGATGCTGTGGATGTTTGGTGAAAACTTTGAAGGGACAATAGAGCTCTACTGCAAAAGCAATCCTTTAACATTAAAGCCACTTCTAAATCCCTTCAACAACTCTCTCGAAGTTAAGACAAAGGAAAAATAAATAAAATGTAAGAAGAATTGATAATATGCATTGTTTTTTATGCAGGGAAAAGTGTCTCCGGAGTTGTTTTAAGTGAGGGTTTGTGAGAAAAGGAGGAGTACTGGACCGGCCGGGGTCGGGTTTCATCCTCAGCTTGAGATCAGTTCTGTTCGGGTCTGCTCTGGTTCTGCTCGGTGAGGTCGCTCGATGCGTCTGCGTGAAATGCAACTGAAACAATTACTGCTGTTGTTGTGAAAAGTGTAACAAGAAAAGCATCGGTGCGATGAGGGACGACCGCAGGCTTCAAGCTTTCCTCTGGATCCACGGTAAGTGGGCTAAGGTTCAGCATTGTTTTCATTTTATTTGAAGTGTTTATAAAACAGTTTTCACTGCAGATAAGCACAGCTGTAGATCGATCCTTGCCTTGAATCATTATTTCAATACCTTTAAAGTCTTTTAATCAATTTTATGATCTGTTGAGGAAGAAATTATGATTTTACCAATTCTAGCCTTAAAAAACATCTGTCCCCTCCAGTATAGACTATTGAAAAAAAAACAACATATTGATGATCCCTGGGTGTATCACATCAGGAAGAACATAAGAAAGGAAACACTAATTCACTTTTAAGGAAGGTTTATATGCCCTGAAGTTTTTTTTCCCCAGTTAGTTAGTTATTCATATTTATTTATTTATTTATTCCCCCATAGCTAAAGACAACTGTCTGTCCTTGATTTCTCTTGCACCTACTAATTATTGATTTTATTGTGTTTTGTTGTGTTATTGTGAACTTAGAGATCAATCCATCCTAAACGAGATGAACATGTTTGACCCATTTATTTCTCTTTCTTTGTTTTTCATTTTAGTCTCTGTGGCCTGCTTCTTTGCTGCAGGTATGTTTCTGTTTCCGTCCATGCTGACGTGTTTTCCTTCTCTGGGCACTGCAAAAACTCAAAATCTTAACAAGAATATTTGTCTTATTTCTAGTTAAAATGTCTCATTTTTAGTCAAAAAAATCTCATTACACTTAAAACAAGACTCATTACTGGAAAAAACAACAATTTTCACGTGTTTCAAGTAGATTTTCACTTAAAATAAGTAGAAAAATCTGCCAGTGGAACAAGATTTTTTTGCTTGTAATGAGAAGATAAATCTTGTCCCACTGGCAGATTTTTCTACTTATTTCAAGTGAAAATTTACTTGAAACGGGTGAAAATTGTCAAATAACAAGTTATTCTTCTGGTAATGACTCTTGTTTTAAGTGTAATGAGATTTTTTGACTAAAATTGAAACATTTTAACTAGAAATAAGACAAATATTCCTGGTAAGATTTTGAGTTTTTGCAGTGGATTACAGAGGACTGAAAACTGTCTCCCTCTCTCTCTCTCTCTCTCTCTCCTTCAGTGTCCTGTCAGTCTGACAGCAGCAGTGTGGTGTTGGCTGCTTACAATGTTAGTGCCCCAGCCGGGTCAAAGATGGTGCTGCAGTGTGTGAGCAGCCGCATGGTGTGGACCAGGGACAAGGTGAGGGACAGACAGAGGGTGCTCCACTGGGACATGTATCGGGACTATCCAGCCTATGCCATGGAGAGAGTGGTGGACATGTTCTCATCAGGAGAGCAGAGGATCTACACATCCTACAACCTGGGCAGAGTTGGTGTCACTCCAACAGCCTTCAAGGATGGAAACTTCTCGCTTGTCATCAAAGGTCACACTCTTTGTCTTTGGCTTTCAGTGTGTAGCTAGAAGTATGTTGCTTCCTGATATTATCATTCTCTGCCATATTCAGCCATGGCTTTAGATTTATGTGAATGTCATACAGAAATTAAGTTGTTCAATGTATTCAGACTATGCATATCCACTATCATGACTCCAGTCTCATACAGTTTCAGATCAGTCAAGAGGTTTCAAAAGTAAAAAGGATTTTACTTAGTTAGGCAGTGTCCATTAAGTGGTATTATTGATCCAGCAAAGCTTGACTTTCTCACTCCACTCCTTAAAACCTGCTGCTTCGAAAAAAGCTTTAAACACATGGCTAAAAGAGAGTTTTGGATGGACGTTTCATCAATAGCTCACAAAATTGGGTAAGATTTCAAAAACAAAAAATGTAAATGCTCCACAATATATCTCGTTTTACTACGACAACAAACTTTTTGTGTTGTGGCACTTTTGTTTTCAGCCTATATGTTTTATTTAACAGAAGTCTGAATTATACAAGGTTACCAAAGGTGAGGCACATCAACCATCCAACCACCTCAATTAAAACACATTTTTTGTCACAGGGTTGGCTTGACAGCAGTAACTTTTTTGACAGATGGAGACTGAAGCCATCAAAGCGTCACATACACTTTCAATCACATCATTATGCCTGGTTTTTACATAGGGAACCCAAACTATAAAACTCTATTTAAAACCACTCCATGCAGGGTGGCGTAGTCTAAAATGTTTCCTTTTTTGTGTTCGTTTTCTGCATGTAAAAACAGATGTGACGATGAGTGACAGGGGTCTGTACTCCTGTAACCTCCACCATCTCTACTGCCACCTGTACGACACAGTCAGAGTGCAACTCAATGTGACTAAATCCCGTATGTATCGCTGCAGCTGTCATCAGATGAGTGGATTGTGCACATCGGGAGGGCCCTTTTTGACACTTGACTGTGTTTGACTTTTTTTCCACAAAGGCCGTAAAGAGCAGCGCTTCTGGGATGGACAGAAGGCCGTGTTCGTGGTGCTGGTGGGGAGCACTGTGGTGCTGCCGTGCATCAAAAGACAGAGCGTCTGGACGGACTGGAGCGTTGAGGAGGAGGACCAGCAGGTGTGTGTGTATGTGTGTGTTAGGGCTGGGCGATATATCGATATATATCGATATATTTTCAAACGCGATATGGTACGAGACAATATCGTTTATATCAATTTTAAATTTTTTTTTTTTTTTTTTTTTAATGATTTTGATACAGCTTATTTTGTGACAAATTGACTTGAATGTTTTATTTGAGATTTGCACAAATGTTTTGTTATTTGCACAACTGTCAACCTCAGTGGAAAAGTCTGCCTGTTACTGTCTATATTGTATTAATTGCACAGTGTATTTTAATTTAATTGTTATGCAGGAAAGGGATATTTGTTTTATTTTATTCAAGAAGCATTTTTATTCTATATATGCAGGCAGTTTATTTTTATTTCATTTGTTTGAAGCTGTGTGACATTTGGCACAAGGCTTTGTATTAAAACTGACTGTTTTTTTAAGGGTTTGCCTCAGAAAAAAATGAAGCTAACAGAGATGCTATGCTATAATGCTTTGGGGGAAACCCCAATTATGGCACAGAAAAAATATTGATATATATAGAGTATCGCCATTCAGCTAGAAAATATCGAGATATGACTTTTGGTCCATATCGCCCAGCCCTAGTGTGTGTGTGTACTTCCTGGGTCAGATCAGTTAGAGCTGAGATTCACTGCAAAGTAATGGCATGTGTCTCCCTTCCAGGTGGTCCACTGGGACCACCAGTACCCAGGAGTCACCCGTGACCGTGCTGATCGACTGGTGGATATGTACGCCTCGGGGGAGCAGCGTAGCTACGGACCTCTGTTCCTCCGGAGGAAGATGAACATCAGCAGCCATGCCTTTTCAGAGGGAGACTTCTCACTAATCATATCTGATATCCAGGTGTGTGTGAGTGTGTTTGTGTGTCAAAAAGAACCAACAGCAAGTGTCACATTACTGCATATTGTTAAGCGGCTCTGTAATGCAGAGGTGTCAAAAGTATTCACATTCATTACTCAGGTAGAAGTATAGATACTAGAGTTTGAAAATACTCCTGTAGAAGTTGAAGTATCATCTCAAGTTTTTTACTCAAGTCAAAATATAAAAGTACTGGTTTCAAAACTACTTAAAGTATAAAAGTAAAAGTAATGTAAGGGGGAAAAAGCCATTAAGGACAAAAGCCATTGAAAATGAATGCATCTTAGTATAATGCAAATATATTAAAGGACCATATATGTGTAATATTGAGCATTAACATGTGTTTCAGAGAGCAGAAGATATGATGACTAGTTGCCTATAAGTATTGTAATGGTGCAAAAAGTCAAACTTCAGAGGCATGTTATCATTTATCCTAACCTTTATTGGAATGTACATCCAAGTTTAGTTGCAGGAATCTGTAAGAACAAAAGTGGACAAGAACATCTGTGTCACAACCACAACCAAATTCACTCTATCCGGATGGCGCAATTTAACTAGTTTTTTTTTTTTTTAAAGGCCGAAATGAAATAGAGTAACGAGGCTGTTTTTTAAATTTTTTAATTTTTTAAAGTAAAAAGTACAGATAATTGCGTGAAAATGTAAGGAGTAAAAGTAAAAAGGCGTCTGAAAAATAATTGCTCCAGTGAAGTATAGATAACCAAAATTTCTACTTAAGTAAGGTAACGAAGTATTTGTACTTTGTTACTTGACACCTCTGCTGTAATGGTTGTGGCTATGCTTCTGATAAGAATCACCAGCATTCTGAAATGTATGTGACCATGAACTTAGTTAAACATGCTTTACAAAAGCGCTTCTGTGTGTAGGCACGTAAAACAGTTCATGTTTGTCACTGGGAAACTGAGCATAGCGCCCACAGTAGATTGAGCAACCTTTTGAATTAAAAACAAAAGGATTAATAGTGTTGCAGTTGGTTACAACAGGAAGCAAATGACTTTTCTGGAAGCAGTGCAGGGAATCTAAAGAGTCCAAGTTGTTGTTTTAGTTTTTGATAGTGCTTGCTCTTAATTTAGGTCAAGTTTAAACTCAGGAAAATTAGTTCCTATGTGCATGGCTTGCTGCCAGTTTTTGAATGAGCTCAAGGGAAAGCAAGTTTATTTATGAACCACAGTTCATATTCACAAACCGCTCAAAGTGCTTCACAACATATACAAACATAGATTAAACCACTACAGCTAGATAAGACTGTGGACTGAATAATGTAAGTTTGTTCTTCAGCCGTCTTTCCCTTTTAACTCAGGTTCCCAGAACATATTTCTCTGTGATTAAGCTTTATGACCCATTACATGTACAAAACAACATTTTTTATATAAAGAAAAAAAAAACACATGAACAACATGAAAGAAAGTGCAATTAAAAATTAAGCAGAAGGAAAATCCCCTTGGTCCCAGACCTCTCAGAAGTACATTTCTCTGAAATTGCAAGTTAAATCCCAAGACAACAACAACAAAAAAAGCACAATCAATATTGATTGTGCTTTGATTCAGCAGCAAGGCCAAGAAACAAAATCTATTTGTGTGACACAGCAGCATTTTTTTTCTTCATACGTATAAGCTTATTGAAAGCCTTGTCTAATTGCATATTTTGAGGAATGCTATATATATCATCACTAAATCCATTCGTGCATTATCTATAACTCCAGTCCATCACAAAGCTACAGACAATGAACCATGCAAACTCTTTCTCTCTTTTAGTTATTTTATTTATTTAAAGCATGCTCTGCTGTTCTCATAAAAGAAATGGTTATTTTGCATATAACTGAAACGGGGTCAGTTTCAGCCAGGTTACTGCAAACCTGGAACAGAGAAGGTTCAGCGCTGCCCAAAGGTTTAGCAATCCTGACGCTTGAACTCCCTGAGCTGAGAACAGTTGTTTCCCAGTTTTAAAGATGATTTATTTTGAAAATCTGTGTAGAATAGCATGTATATGGGTCTTTGACATGAGGAGCAGTTAATAACCTCAGGAAAGACACAACCCTGTCCCCTTGTGCAGGAGCCATGGGTCCAACAGTTCATCACGTTGCTAAATATGACTGAATTGCCTTGTGATTTCCAGGTCATGATGTGTCTAGCTCTATTTCAGTAACTAAATCCTGATGACTTCAGGTCCCGTCTATGCCTTAAAGAGTTTAACATACATGTATGTTTGGGCAGCCCACAGACCGGGGGATGTATTCCTGTCACCTCCACCATCATTACTGTGGCCTGCATGAGAGAAGGGAGTTTCAGGTCTCAGTCGACCCACCGCTGATTGAGACCACCAAGCCCGTCAAAGCACTTCCCACCCAAGAGAAAGGTCACACAAATCTCTCTTCCTTCTCTAGTGATTATAACTTAGCATTCATTCCCCAGCAGAGCATGTTTTATCACCTAGCGGATGCAAACTATCATGTGTACAATGAGGATATAAAAGATGAAAAAAAAAATCCACACATCTGCTATTTCCTTCACTTTTGTTTCGTCCTTGTTCATGTCTGCTGTATGTCCTGCAGGACTTGTCAAGCAGCAGAACAGGAGCAAGGGGAAAATCCTCACTTTCTCATGAGCTTTCCTGTTTTGTTTCATAAGACATGTGTTTTTCTTGCACAGTCAGCTAATCTGACGCAAGGCTCCTAAAACCACATATATATACACGTTCACCCTCACTGTCATGCTTTCCGTTTTGTAGCATCAGCTAACTAAAACAATCTTTTTGCTCTTTAACTTATGCTTGAGTTAGTGGATATTGTTGTCGGTGCTTTCCGTCACAGCCTGAAAAGCTCTTTGAATGTTAGAAAAAGGGGGGAAAAAAGAATTAGAAGAGGACTGGATGGTGGGTGGGTCGGTGGTTGGGGGACTGATTGGCATGCTCTCTTGCCAGCTACCTACTCCAAATTCTTTGATAATGAGTTTCTAGTGCATGTGTCTGTTTTTCCAGATGTCAAACGAAGCAAAGCTGATAATGGCGGTTGTGTCAATGCAGAAAAATCATTAATAGAAGTTTAGCACGTTCCCCTTTGAGTGTGTGTGTGTGTGTGTGTGTGTGTGTGTGTGTGTGTGTGTGTGTGTGTGTGTGTGTGTGTGTGTGTGTGTGTGTGTGTGTGTGTGTGTGTGTGTGTGTGTGTGTGTGTGTGTGTGTGTGTGTGTGTGTGTGTGTGTGTGTGTGTGTCTGAAGACCATGCCAAAAAGACCGACCTCATTTCAGTGGAATCTCTTGGACTCAGTCTTTTGACTGAACTTCAGCTCTGCCCACACAAATAATCCCTCACTCTCTGAGCTGTAATAATACAGTCGGACTGCACCAGGAGAGTTAGAGCGGTTATATTATGCATGTATCTCCCGCTCAGAGGTACAGTTGCTCGTCTTTTGCAGTGCTCCACTGCAGTATTATGCCTTCCTATCTCCCTGGTTTGGTATTTTTTGACTGTCTGCTGCCCTGTTTGGCTTTGACTTAATATTCTGCAAAGTTTCCCACTTCCTTCATCCAGCCTGTGTGCTCTTTCTGCTCCTTTGATGATTTCACATTCTCAGGTTCATTTCCATGACAACCCTGTAGCTCATACTTTCCATCACCCTTTCCTCTCTTATCTGTATAATGAGAAATAAGTACTTTCTTTGGACGCGCGCTTCATCGGGTTTAAGGGTCGCTACACAAACTAAAACTCGGTGACCAATAGATAGACAAGAACATTGAGGTAGTAAGACAGAACGCAGTAAAAGAAGGGTTTTATTTTTCTTCGCGCAACTGGCACAGGCAGGTGGTTTGAACACAGATACACGGGTTCCCAAGTCAGGTAGAAACAGCTTTAAAGAAGAAGATTTGTGATATATTTATGTTTGCTGTGGACAAACAGTGTGTTATGTGTTGAAAGTTTGCCTCTGAGCTATCAGGGCGAGGTCTTCTCTCTTTTGTGAGGCCAGCCTGTGGAGAAACTTCTCACCGTCCTCTTCCTCTCCCTTGGCCTTCCTCCACCATTCCTCTGCCCTTCCTTCACTCCCCTAACCCGCCTTATTTTTCTGTGTTTTACTGCCAGGAAAAGTAAATCACAGCATGACACCAGTCTGGATCCCATTTTTGGCTCAAATATGTTGAGTCTGAGGTCCGCAGCTGTTTCTTGACTTGCACTTTTTTTTTTCTTTTTTTTTTTTTGAATGCAGCTAAATGAAACCATGCCTTCCTTTGTCCTGTGTGCTTCCCCAATGCTCAAAACAACTGCGCACATCACTCACAGTAATGTCGGAAACTAATTTGTGCTCACATTGCTTTTGTGTTGTGCATTTTCAACAGCTATTAAGTGTCACTGGGTGGAAAAAAATATTGAACGAACACACCAGAAAAAAGAATCTGGCCTTTGACTTCAAAGTTTCAAAGTTATAAACAGTTTTTTTTTAATGCGATGAGCAATGTTTGATCCATGTAAGATCCTGTGTTGTCAGCTACTTTTATAAACCACAAGACGACAAGACGGCAGTTCGTGAGACGAAGGATGAGTAAAGTTGTTGACTTTTGCTGACTTTTGCACCAATCAGAGGCCACTAAAGCTGAGTCACCGCGAGTCGTCGCTGTCATGTTGCCAGACCAAACGCTTCACTTTCTTCTGCTACTGGGCTACGTCCTCATCTCCTTCCTGCTCCTGGCATTCCTCATCTTCATCGCAATCACCCTCGTCACTCGGCGACGAAGAGCCAAAGGTCTGAACTGCAGTTTCATAGGTCTAAATCTCTGATTCTACCTCAGTTTATTTATCCTATCTATTTATTTTCAGAGTTTCATCCTCAGGCTTCCATGAGGTGACTGCTCACAGCCCCCACACACACAAACATACATGAAATGACTGTCTTACTTACTGTCTTGTGTGACGTTGATGTGTTAATTTGACAGGTCCAACAGAAGTCGCAGCAGCTCAGATGAGTTTGAGATGGACGTCACTGAGGTGAACGTCACTGAGGTGAACGCGTGCAGCTGGGAGGAGAGAGAATTTGGTATGTTGGAACTACATGGGCTGTGATTGCTACGGTCGCCATAAATGGCCAAAAAAAACGTGGAGATCTGAATATATGGCACACTTCTGGAGACTTTTTAATTTGGACTTTCCCTGTGTTTAGACTACAAGAACAACCTGCTAAAAGAAAAGGCCCACATGAGTACTCAGCCAAAAGTCATCGATCTTGACAAAGGTATGTGCTAAATGCGAAAGCGGTCAAATATCACACATTTTCTCATTTTCTCTTTTCTTTTTCCCCACTTAACCTCAGCTTTGGTTTGTCTTTGCTTCTTGCAGAGATGCAGAAGTTTTCCAAGTGAGGAAATGAGACAGAAGTGAAATCTGAGTCACTGGCTGGTCCAGGGATTGTGCTCCAAACGAAATGCCAAATGCCTTCTGTCCACTGGAGAGACACTGCAGTAGGAGAACCAGTGCTGCCATGAAGAAAAAAAAAAAAAAAAAAAAGCTTTGTTATGAAATACTGCAGAACGGGCTGTGCTGCCATACTGTCAGTGTTAGACTTTGTTTTCATTAATAGTACTTGATGAAATCAAAGGTCCCACTTGGGGACTACTGAACACGGTGTGAGCCGAGCCTTGACAGCTTTTAGAAGAAGAAACGCATACTAGGAGTTCACTCAACTTTGGTTCAGTAAAAATCAATTATCTGCTATTACAGCTTGAATTGTAGCCTGTTTTTTCTGCGCAACATCATCACAGTGTGTTCACAACTAGGGGACAGAAAACAGAAGCTCATCCCAGCTTGTGAGGCAAAGTCAAGCTCTCCCGTGGCAACAAGGTTAACAGCCACGGAAAAGATGGATGGAAATTGATCAATATTTTAGCGGATTCACGCTACTTTTCCAAAAGCAGAATAAAAATGGCCAATTCAGGCCAGTGGAAGCACAGACTGGGTTCCAGCGGGTCCCAAGGGCAGCAATGTCTCCATGGTGCCGTCTACATGCTTGAAAATACAAAACTCTGAACTCAGGTTTAAGGGCTTTTCAGATATCTTCTTCATGGAACTATATAAGATTTGTTTGAAGGCAAATTTTCTTTTGTAGAAATACTTACATATTCAGTGACAAATATAAATGTAAATCATGCCATGCAATTTTCTAATTTGGAAACGAGCTGCTGATAACACACAATCAACATCCAAAACTGAAATATTGTCCACTTACATTTTATACATGTTAACTTTGAAATTCTGAACTAGGAAATAACACCTGTGGTGGAGTTACTTTTGTATTGAGTCAACAAGAATCTACAAACAATGAAAATGTAGTTTATTTCCGTCCCATGACTGTTAACGTTGTTTCAGCCACCTGGAAGCTCACACGTCCAGGAATGCTATCTATACTTTTGTTGTTGGGTTTTGTTTTTTTCACTTTCTTCCCACTCCAGTAGTCCATCCTGGCTGGACTGAAGCTCCTCTGAATTGTTATGCTTGCCGTGTAATCCTTCCTGTAGGTTTCGACTAACCATATGCTGCCTGGACACCAGAACTAACTTCTTTTTTTCTTTTAATTTTGACTCTATTTATGTGCACAAGTCTTATAATTCAAGGTTGGTTGGTTTTTGTTGAAACAACCTTTTAAGTCTTTTAATGTCTTGTCAAATTTCTGAAGTTGTGAGAGGAATTAATGAATGTTAATACAGTACCGGTAAGTCTCGAGTACTGAAGCAAAGTTCTGCAGCGTTGTGCTTTATGTGTCATTTGGGTTTCCTGTTAAATCTTCCTACCCTGGTTCTGTTGTCATTCTTACGTTATTAGCTGTATTTCAATTGTACAGGGTGTATTTTTTCATGTTTTTGCCTCAGTCCATATTTTACCCTGGTCATGAGTGCCCCCTAGTGTGGGAGCAAATGCTTAGTTTTTATTTCATTCTTCATTCTCAAGACAACAAAACTTTCAACTAATTGATAAATATAGGAGAGTCCTTAAAAAAGTTACATCTGTTGCAGTGTTTGCTTCTTTCATTAATATTGCCATAGTATTGTTGTTATTATTATTATTAATAATAATAATAATATTCTGGATTTAATATTACATATTTTGGTGCAGCACTGTATAGCCAATACAGCTGACTTGTAAAAGTATTAAGAATTAATGTTGTCTTCATCACTATTTTGTTGTGTTGCCTATAAAATTTAAATGGAAAGACAAATTTTTGTCCAAATTTGTGACTACATGCTGTGTTGTGCTTGACAAATGACTTCATACACATTAGGTAATAGATCATTTATTCATTCCTTTGTGTCACAAACAAACAGTCCCTGAATTCAAGACAAATGGCTTTTTATACAATTTGTGAAGTTTGTCTTGTTTGTCTAAAAAATACACAATACGATCTAAAAATGGTAGAAAAGCTGGTCTGTCAGCTGTATTATACAAGTGGAGGTAAGCATCTTGCATGGCCGTTCACACACTCACGCTCACATGCAGTCTGACTCCAACACAAAGAAGTAGAGTAACCATTTCCAAAGACCGACAACTGATCCGTCAGTTTATCCCTCCCCTTGTCTCTTACTCATACAAGCACACGGGCAGCCAGACAGCTACAGGGTCTAAGAGGACATTCATTCACCAAGTGAATGTAAGATCAGTGGGGCCACTGATCAGCGTGTGTGCGTGTTTTTGTGTTAATTTCAAACTACAGGTCGGCAACAGGTATTGTAGGGCAATATCCAACGAGGGTACTGGGTGCTGAAAGGATTTACTGAGGGGTTATGCACAATGGGTTGAACTTGTGATTGTATTTCAGATAATGCACCTGTTTGTGGTTGTTTGAGATATAAATAACTAAAAAGATGCTATGGAGAAGATGAAACTAGCTACAGATCAATGTAGCATGTTGCACTCCAGTAGCAAGTTTTAAATCTGAACATTATAAACAATAGAGCAGCAACCGTTTCTTTGTCAAAGTGTCCATCAGAAAGAGAATTAAGTCTACCTTGTGTCAGTCCATTGCCATTGGTACATTGCCACTGTATGACGTCGAAAGAGATGATGTGGTGGACATACTGTACAACCTGTACACCACGTCCCTGGAGAACAGTTCGATGTGTGTTCTGGCACTCCAGTACTGTTTTCATCTTCTCACTCAGTCACATTTGTACTACAAAAGTAGTACACGTGTTGTTAGCACAGTACTCATGTTTGGGGCCAGCCACTCGGGAACCATTTTCATGTACTGAGCTCCTGGTGGCTCATTGTGCAAAATGATCTGGAGAGTCTTAAATAGCCTCTCAAGGGGATTTGTTGAGATAAAAAGAAGAGTGGTACAATTATCAGTCGCAGGACGACACACGAGGCAGACGAAGAGAATATGCAAGTAACATGTCTGTGTCTCCGCGCCGCTGGTCCTCAAGGCCTGGTCCAGCCTTTGTAGCCTTTACAAAACATGTTAAACCTTAGTGTGGACCACAGGAATCAAAGCTCCTCATCGGCCAGAAGAGACGCGTGGTGGATGTTGCTGAGGTTTCTGACAAGGCTGGTATACTGGGAGGTTTGTATTGGCTGTTGTAGGTTCTTGGTCTCTTAGGTGCCAACCACAGGTCTGGAGGAGTCCTGCTGAGGGCTCTCCACAGGCAATGAGCTATCAGGAGCAGGGGGGTGAGGGGATGGGGCCATGCCTGCACCTGAGCTGCAGCCCACACAACCCTGGAGGAAAAAGAAATATATTGAACATATTTTCAAGCGAGCACAAGGAGGAATACAAGTATTTTCTTTTAAATCTCTGTGGTACCTGTGTGTCTATTTCTTGTGGGATGGTGTGCTGCTGGATCCAAGGATGGACCTCAGCCAGCTCCTTCCTCTGCTCCTGGTTGAACCAGGGTTGATGGGGCTGAAGCACTCTGAGCTTCTCTCTGTCTTCTGCCAGCACCTCATTGGTGTCCCTGTGAGTGAAGTAGGACACGATACAGGATGAGGAGTTAAAAGATATGGGAACGATGAATACACACGAAAGAAAGAAAAAAAAAAAAAAAAAGAGCCGTCATTAATTCTAAATGACCCAAAGATAAAAATCACACTTAAGTATGGTTATCTCAAAGAAACGTGAACGTGATTTTCTCTGATTAAATGCAACTGAAATGCAAGTGCAAGTACCTGCTGTGCATCTGGTACGTCATCATGACACGTTCAGGTGTGTGTTGAATCATGCTCCAGAGCGAGTTCTCCACCTGAGTGTCGAAGTTGTCTTGGTGTTCTGGTGGCGAATCCTGGCTCTTACGAGCTTTGTGTGACGTGTCCGACGAATCATTGCTGGCGAAGTACTTGCTGCTGTTGCTGCTGCCTGTTCCCCAGGGAGACGTCTGCATTACTCACTACATCTCATCCTTATATGAAGTGACTGTGTTTCTCTCCTACACTGCACTATCTTTGGCTGCATTATTGGATTTAACAGTTTTATTTATATGTAAAATAAAAAACAATTCATTTTAGAAGGAAACATATAATCCATGTTGCTATAGAAACTGAATGTAATACAAGCTGATGTCATGCATGTACTCTATTAAGCATTGTCATGTCTCAAATATAAAAATTGAAAAAAAGTAGTAATTATTCAGCACAGCAAGTTCTCTATAAATGTGTTTTCCTTACCAGTGTGTGAGGTTGAGGTTCCATTGGAGCCAGATCCAGATCCAGATCCCAGTGAACCTCCAGACTCTCCTGATCCAGAACCCGAGGCATTGGAGCCCGTCCCTGACCTGGCATCCTCCTGCAGCAGCAGATCGAGAAGCTCACTGGAGGTCGACTGGGAATCGTGGTTGCCGGACTCAGAAGGGGCATCGCCCTGACCAAAAGAAAAAAAAAAAAGACAAATTAATTAAACATGGCAGCAATGCACGAGAGAAAAGTGTTAAATAACAGGCAACATCAGACTGACCTCATTGAGATGTTTTTCATGAAGACTTTCAGACTGGTTGTGTCCAGTGCTGCTCTGCCCCTGACTTGGCTTGGGAAGCTCCTCCTGCAGCAGGTTGAGCTGCAGAGGAGAACTTGAACGGGAGCTGGAGAACAAAGCCTGAGGCCCAGCCGCTTCTTCCTCTTCCCCAACAGAAGAGGTAGCTCTCGGTGAGCAGTGAAGAAGGCCGGGGGATGTTTGGAGGCCAGGCTGGCTGTGAAACTGAGGCTGTGGGAAGGCTGTGCTCCCAGGTGCATAGCCCGTTACAGGGACAGGTGTTTGGGGTATTAGCGAGGGAATGGTAGGTGGGTAAATAGAAGGGAAACCTGGAGTGAATGTTGGATAATTGGGTATGATGACTGCCATGACGGGAGGCATGTAAGGGTTAAAACTCTGGGTTGGCTGCATGTTGTTAAAGTTCTGGATACTCTCCATATTCTGAATGGACTCCATCTGGATTGGTTGCATGCCTGGTTGGCTCTGAGCAGATTGCATGATGTTAAAGTTGTAACCGAGTTGGTCGGGTGGCACCATCACAGGAGCTGCTCCCGGCAGCTGTTGTAGTCTGGGCGGTTGCTCTGGGCCAGTCTTTCCTGTGACGGGGAAGAAGGGCACCTGGAGTAGCGACGTTTGGCTGTAAGGTGTCCCCATCTGGGGCTGTGAGGACTCTGAAGAAGGCCAAGAGGAGTCAGGAGCGCGGCATGGAGGACCACCAGGGGAGGCATAGGTGTCTGAAGAAGCCTGGGGTTTGGGTCGCTTGTGCTTGCATTTTCCTCTTTGAGATCGATTCCAACCACTCATCGGACGCAAGTGGTCTCCTAAGATGGGACACATGCAGACGGCAGGATATTTCTTAATTAGAAGGTGCTCAAGAATACTTTCAACTTTGAACTAAAAATGTTTTCTGCAAAAAATATGCACGTGCCTGGGTGGTGTGAGTGTGCCACTGAGCTGTTGTCCTGCTGCAGATGTGACCGGTACGGGCTTTGAAGGATGCGATGGCGGAATCGATCTACATACTCTTGTTCTTCCTTCTGGGTATGAGCCGACAACACCTCCTTGGTTAGACCTCGAAACCTTTTCTCCTCTGCGGCAAGGCTCAGCGCTGGGCGGACTGGGGTCATAGCAGAATCAGCAGGCTCACTGCCCGTCGGTGCATCCTCCAGGGCTGTGGCCTCTGTGAGAAAATAAGCAAAACTTATTATTTATTTGATCTCAGTCTATTGAATAAGTACAAAAAAATATATACCACGCTGACAAATCGACAAAGTACCAAACATACCTTTACCATTATATTATATGATTCTATTTTATTTCCAAGTTTACTTACATTATATATGAATTGTCTGGAAATAAAAATGTGAGATCAAAACGGTTTCAAAAGCACTCCTGAACAACTCCCATGATTTAGTTTCGTTAATGCGTGTACATGAATGTACCTGACTCAGGCTGTGGCACATGGACGATGGTGCTGCTGTACGAACACTGGCTAGTGACCGAGACAACACTCATAGCCTTACTGGACATGGTGATGTCAGTCAGAGGAGCCCCGACAACTGCTGCAGCTGTAGGGCCCACTGACACCTCACTGTCCAACAAAACCACTGGAAAGTGAGGTGAGACAGAGTTAAGAGAGGCTGGAGTTGTTCTGAATGGATGACTAACATAATGCGCCGTGTGTGTGCGTTTGTACCATCTGAACTGGACTGAGCTTTGTGAGTGTCACCAGGGGGTTTGTCATCTTCTGAGGTAGAGGATGAGGAAGAGGCCAAGGAACGAGATTCGCTCTTCCGCTTCAGTACAGGACCTGTGCAGCCCTCCAAGAACCTGGAACACACAATGGCCCCAAACACAGTCAACAAACATTAACTTAGTTTATGATGGAGTTCTTCAGTATGGAACAATAAATAAATAAATAATAGTTTTGAGCTGTGATGATTCTCCCATGACACACCTAATGATATTGTCCACACAGTTGATTTGCTGATAGGAGGGAATGTGTGTTTGCTTCCTGCTTTTTTCATTTTCTCGGGCCTCAGGGTTGGAAGCTGAGGGAGGTAGACATGCTGCAGAAGCAAGAAATCACTAAAATGATCTGCTCCATTAAACACATGATTTCATGTTGCATTTTAACATGTATAAAACTGCTTCTTCACCTGTATTATGTTTACCAAGAGAAGAATTTTTCTGGTGGGAATCTAGATGCGCCTGATGGCCCCAAGTCTTCACTCTGTTTACATCTGCACAGATCTGCTTCAAGGTCATCTGCAATTGCACACAAAAAGAGAGCCGTGATTAACTTTAGCTGTTGTTAGAGAATTGACACCTGATCAATGATATTTACTAGCGGTGTCTCACCGGCTCCCGGTGCGAGTCCTCCCACAGGTTACCGTTGCTGTCACTTGAAGAAGCATGGCTGATGTATTGTTCATGAGAGCCGTTACTTCCCAAACTACCGTAACCACTGGAACCATTGTTGTGGACTGGCTGCGGAGAGGAGACGGAAAGAAGTGAAGCTACCGGAAAAAGCATCTTCAAGTGGATATTTGATGATCTGTGTAATTATTTCATTTAACCAATGAAGCAAATACCTGCAAGAAAAGCTTATAGATCTTCGCTTGAAGATCTTTTATTTCTTCATAGGTGACTGAAACATCCTCACTTGTCTGAACAGCAAACACATCCTCATTCAGAGGACTCCTAAAGAAATCATCATCACGTTATTTTAATACGCAACTTTTTCTTAGAAATAAACGCTTTCACCACTTTCATTAACAAGTTGCTGCTAGGATGAACTCCAAAACACAATTGTTGATTTGACAACTTACGTCCTGACTTTGTGTCGTCCAATGATGAAGGCCACCTTGCGGCTCCAAGGGTTGACAAAACTGGACCAGCTTGTGTCCAGCGTGATGTAGTCTCCATTCTGACAACGCAGACGCACGGGAGAGTGCTCAAACGGAGGCTGGCCTGCATACTTTAGCACTGTGAGACAAAACAGATTGAAGTTTAAAAAAAGAAACACAAAAATTCATCTCCACCTTTTTGTAAAAATATGCTTGTTGCCTAAAATCTAATAATTCAATAAAGAAAATACATTTTCAGTAAGAGCTGGGGCACCTGATATGTAAATGTAAACTGAATACAATGATATTCAAATATTTTAAACCTCATTTGAAATAAAATTGTACAAATACGTTGATGGGATCAAATTTAAAATGAGCAATAAATCTTGAATTTCAACATTGACACATATAGCATGCCCCATATACAATCAATTATAAGATTTAAATCACTGTTTTTTGTTCACTATAAAATGTTTTAATTTGCAATATTTACAGTGATCTAGCATGTTTAGAAATGAGGGTTGAACAATTTATTTAATCTCATCCATCAGACTCTCTTATCTCATCCTTCTTAAATACTCACCTTTCCTGTGCATAGATAGCATGAGGGGACGGTCCTCGGGGTGAATGCAAGTCAGCAGTGATGTGCCGATCAGATCCTGAGGAAGGTATCCCAGCAAAGGCACAGCCCTGTAGAAAGTAATCATGACAACTACCGTCAGCCCACTGACACATTCCATCTGTATGAATGCTCATGTGAATACAATTGTGTGTGTGTGTGTATTTGTGTTCTGACCTCTCATCTACTTCCAAGAATACACAGCCAGGGGAGTGAGTTGTGGTGAAGATCCGCTTGTCTGTGGGGATCCGAGGTGCTGCATAAAGCAAGCATATAAAACTCAGGGCTGTATGCCTCTGTGTACTGACAAGAGCATCATATACGTAGGCAGAGTAAATGCATTTGGTAAAAATATGAGATGTATACATGATGATTAGGCCTGTGTTGAAAAAAATCAATTTCCCAATTCTAAATCGATTCTCATATTAATTCCTAAAAATCGATTCATATGTCTAAAGATCGATTTTTTTTTCTTTTTCTTTTATTTATTTATGTATTTTTTTTTTCATCATTACATTACAACTTTTGGTTATTTTTTTGTTTATCCCCAAGAAAGTAATGTTTTGTTGGACACGAGAATAACTGGTGCCATGTTTTTGCCTTTAAATATGTTTAAAGGTATGAAAACATTAAATTGTTAGGTTATAATTGCATAAATTGTCTATATTTCATTACTTTATATATTGTCTTGGGGTTACATTTGCAAAAAATGCTAAAAACCAAAATAGACCGAAAATGGAACAAATAAAAAAGGAATGTGGGAAAAAATAAAACCGATTTCATCCGTCTCTGTTTCCTCCCTGGATCTGTTTGGTAATTCTGATCCACACGATGTTTCTGAAAGCAGTTCTATCAGCATTCTGGGAGCTGATTGGTCCTTACAGCATCATTAGCTGCCAATACTTGCTGTTTAATCTCACTATAATACTAGTAGTAATATTTTGCATAACTACAGTCATATAATTCATGCAACAGCTCAAAAAACTGTTTTAATAACACTAACCCAAATCAATATCGGAATCAAATCGGATCGAATCAAATCTTGATAATCGATTCTGAATCTTAAGAATCGAATCGATTCTTGACATTTGAATCGATCCCCAGCCCTAATGATGATGTGTGATACAGATAACATGATGACGATGTGCATACATTCAGAGGTGTCCTACCACAAACAAAGGAGTGCTATGAACTGGAAAACATGGGCTGTGGTGTTAATCATCATACCCTCATAACCAGAGATGATGCGTTCAGCCAGCGTCAGGCAGCATGGTTCTTCCTCCTCCTCCCCCTCCTCCTCCTCTTCCTCATCCCCACTGCTCCCTGATCCCTGAACCTTTAGCAGGTATGGTGTGATCCGGAATGGATTGTAACGCATCTCGCCCTCCCGATCTTTCCCACCCCTAAAACATTTTCATATACATTGCACAAACTGGTGACAATCAGCAATTACAAAAACATATTCAAACACTAAAATACACTACACACATCATATCAATATAATTAATCAAAGTTTTCTTATATACAGTAACAGTAAATTATTTCTTATATTACATGCATGTAGGTCAATTTGATTTATCTCCATACATTGCCAGTCTGGTTTAAGCTTCCATTGGACAATAATAGTGACAGGTCTGATTTTTCTCTGGATGTACAGAATACTGACCTTATTCTGCAGAAGAAGGACTTGACCTGGGCACAGTCAAACAGAACTCCAGCTGCAGAAACAAAAAGCAGAAAGAGGCAAGTTATTTGCTTGTGTTTTGGGTCTGTTCATAATTTGTCTTACAAAGTAACTGGAGAGGTTTACAAATAATCCTTAATTACCACACAAAATATGTTTTAAAAGCTATAAAAAGAATCAAAACTTCAGTTAAAAGTCTAAAAATTAAAAGAAAGAAAGACAACAGGATATGAGGAGGGATTCTTTTTTAAATTGAAGATTAAAATAATTAACACAAATGGTTTTGCCACCATGTGAAGCAATCAAAGAAAATGGGATTTGTGATTATTTTGAATAGGATGCATGATGCTTTTTTCCAGTTGTATTACATAGTATGTCCACAATTATTAAGTGATTCACATTTTCTAAGTACTAATTTCATTGTTCAACAAATACAACACTCACTCATTCCATAATCTGAGTGAACAAAAATTCTGAATGTTTAACTAATGAAAAACAAACAAAGAAAACCACAACAGCATCCAAAACGCCATTGAAAATGTGTGTTGTCTTTTCTCAAAGTAAACACAATGTTTAAGAATGACCAAAATTCTCTCAAATTTGGATTTAAGTCATGTGACAAAGACCACAACATCCTTATACATCTTTGAAGCTTTGACTGGCTTCTTACACAACTATCTGCCTGACACTGGCAGAGTATTTGATAACAGAATTTTACTCCAGAGTCACTCATCCTCAATGACAACAGCCCAGACTAACACATTTCTTCTTCCCTGACTGGGCTTTACTTAAATCATATATCCATACAAGCTCATATGCCAATCAAGATTCACACTCATTTCATCTGTCCACAAAAGCCTTTTTTTTTAATCTGCCACTGTGTATTTCTTGAGCAGTTGTGTAACTCTTTTTGTTCTCAAGTACTTGAGGCTTTTTCAGCCTCCATATATGTTTGAATTATGAAATACAGTGGCAATGAAAGAAAATGGGCTCCTGGTAACTTTACAGTTTGTTTTGTTTTGCAAGTTTTCTGATATTGTTGTAATGATCACAAAAAAACAATTCAGCTGTTATTCAACACGTGTGAGAGAGAGAAAAGGTAGAGAGAGAAAGAAAGAGAAAGAGAGAACGAGAGAGAAAGAGAGAATACCCGAGTGCGAGTTGCTCCATGGAGGCAAATGTGGCTGGGCCGTGTGCGAGTAGAAGACATTAACATCTTGATGGAAGAGCAGCTCAACAAACTTTGCAGACTCTAGAAACTTCCTCTTGCAGCACAGGATGCTGGGAGCCTGCTCCGATGCGTACAGCACTCGACCGCTCGACAGGGAGAACACCACCACGAAGGAGTCCTAGACACAGATACAGAGAGACGGACCCACGCACATGTAGAGACATGCACACAAGCAATCCAAGTCACAGACACACACAAAAGCAGTAAACACACATACACGCCCACCCGCTCATCTGTGAGGCAGAAATAAGCATTCAAGTGTCTCTGACAAGTGTCAACAACTGTAATGCAGCACTGAACCAGTGTCAAACAGCTGCTGAGTGAGCAAAGACGCTTCTACACATTTTTCAAATGGTAGTTCTGTTACAATGAGAAAGACAGCAACAGCATTCCCTGTGATATCTGCAAAATAATAATTTGATGCTATGGTGGAAGACACCTTCAACATGTTGGGACACCTTTGGCTGCAACATTTAAAAACGTGCAGCACATGTGCTGTCGTTACCAGCTGAGCCGTCCACCTTAGTTTTGGACCATGCTTTGAGTACTTTGACTTAAAAAGGCTCAATGAAAACAAATCCTATACGAATATTTTTCAGTTTTCCTCCATGTTGCATGACCAACAGACTGTTGCTTCAGCTCTGAGGCTGCAGACAGCTCAACATGCTCGCTAAAGTCGAGGAAATGGTTATGAATCAGATTGATAAGTAGAACCGAGAGGACCATTGGTATCAAAAAGATCTATCAATTCCTGTCCATCTGCTCAAGTGTGTGTGTGTGTGTGTGTGTGTGTGTGTGTGTGTGTGTGTGTGTGTGTGTGTGTGTGTGTGTGTGTGTGTGTGTGTGTGTGTGTGTGTGTGTGTGTGTGTGTGTGCATACCGTATTTTTAAGGGTGTGCTCTGAAATGACTCTCTCCAGCTCTTCAAGTGCACAAACTGTGGCATCTTTCCTCTCATCTTGTCCATTTCGCATTAGCAGTTTGTAGTATTCACTGTTGGCTACATGTGCCAACACACACACACACACACACAAAAAAAACAAACATGTACATCAAGTAAAAATATTTTTTTTTTTTCTTCTTTTTAGATTCTTTAATAACAGCTGTCGGTCAGATTACCTTGCACTTGCTTGACACAGTTAAGTGCATAATGTAAGGTCTCTACAGTGCTGGCTTTGCTGCGGCTACGTTTTTCTGACGGAAGCCTCTTTTTCATCTCAGCCACCGTGTTCATCACTTCTCGATGGGCCTGCCCTCGCCCACCGTCTGCATTCTCACTGCTAAAAACAAAAAAAACTGGGGTCAGTTTATTTCTAAAATATAGAAAATGACCTGTTTTTATTATCAAGAGATAGATAGTCAGCTGGCCTCATCTTTTATCTTCTTTTTCTACTAAGCAACATTAGTGAACCAACTGAGGTAATTGAGAATGTTTATTTTATTTTTTTATTTTAAACCAAATTCATCCCTGGAATGATGGTTAACTACTATTCTTGCTTTAAATAATGCGTTGGACAGTTCTTAATTCCTTTATCAATCTCGTTTGTTATTTTGTTGCTTGATGCAGATAAATAATTTGACCTTTTTCATGACCATGGATGCTTCATCAGAAATAGTGTTTTTAAGAGATGATAAGCTGCTCACTGCATCCGTTAATGTTAAATAACATTTTGATAGATATATCTTTAAATGTCTTATACGTATTTAAAGTTTATTGCAATTTAATAAGTGATCTCTTCAACTTTGACGTACTTGGTGTAGGTGCATATGAAACTTGCTCTTTTGGATTTATTTATAGAAATCATGTTCTGAGCTTTCAGGTATCGCTATGCGTTTTACTATAATCTCTGGTCATGTTGAAACTGATACAAAGCAGAAGATAAAAATACAAAAATGATAAAATTGCAGTAAATTGTTTTTATGTTTCTCTTCAACCTTGAAGATGACATAAAAAGCGATGTCTGATGGAAATGTATGGCAAAAATTCAGGGCACATGCAAGATGCAAGGATACTAGTACCTCTTGGTAGAAGCTAAGGTGGATCCTGTGGCACTTCCAGGGCTATGATTGGCTGAGGAAGAAAGATCATGTGAGGCACTCGTCATCTCCTCATCTTCCTGCCCCACTTCTCCTCCTGAACCTCTGTTTTTTTCTCCCCTGAGGTGATTGGACTGTGCTCGTCCATTCCTGTGCCTCGACGACGCTCCCTCCTCCTCTTCACCCTCGGCTGTGGCTGACAGAAATGCAGGCTCCTCCCCATCTAGACCACCGTTGCCTCCTGGCATCACCACACTTTGGTCACACATTAATAGTATTTTGTCCAGTTGCAAGTAAAGATCTTCATATGTTCAACGGACGGAGTGGATTCCATATGAATATACTACGGGAATATTCATTCAGTTAGTGGTGAATCTTCAATGCAAGGATCTGCCTTGGGTGCTGTAAGATAGAAGTAAATACAAGGATTTAAAACAACTTTTCTAAAACTAAAATTTGCAGAACTTCACACATTATTTATTCATGTTTATAATGTTGTATAAATATGTAAGT
This sequence comes from Cololabis saira, assembly GCF_033807715.1. Classification (NCBI taxonomy): domain Eukaryota; kingdom Metazoa; phylum Chordata; class Actinopteri; order Beloniformes; family Belonidae; genus Cololabis; species Cololabis saira. The sequence continues at coordinate 29,798,514 of NC_084594.1, read as the reverse complement.
ATCTCAACTAAGACTATTAAAAAAAAAGTCTAAACTTTTCAAAGAATTAGCTTTTGATAGGGATGAAATAAACCAAACCCAGATAGAATATCAGCCCAAAATGCAGACAGTGTGAAAACTAGTTCAATTCATGATTGATTAGATTGTAAAACCACATTTAGCTGCAATAACTTGCATGAATTGTATTCTGTATGACGTTCCTGATCTTTGACATCGTTTCGAAGGTTTTTTTTTTTCATTTCTATGAGGTTTTTAGGCATTCGTTGATGCACAGCTCTCGCAGGTCACACCGCAGTAATTCAAACAGTTCAAGTCTGGGCTTGACTCACTCATTGCAAGACAATATTTGTTTTTTCAGTCAGTGTGTAATTGATGTACAGGGAGGATCCATGTCACATTTATTTCAGCAACGTTTTATCTGCCACACGTGAGTCTAAATCAAACATGGAAATCAAATGTGGTATCTACAGAATTTTTTGGTCAAATAAACAAAGAAAAACAACAAAAAGGCCAAATCACCAATCCTTCCCTGCCGTGCCCGAGCGGTTTGTGCTGGCATGCTGTGCCTTTAGGCATTATGTCCAAACTTTGGTAGTTTGCTCTCACCTGTCCAAAGGACATTGTTTCAGAAGTCTTGTGCTTTTTTTTTCCCCAGATGCAACTTAGAAACTATAAACTGTGCCATGTTGATAACAATGCTTTTTCTTCTGGAAACCCTTCCTAAACAAGTAATACATTTGCAGCCTTTTTCTTATGTTGATATAAACATTTGTAATTTCTATGAAAACATACATCTTATGATTTGATGACCCAAACTACACAACATTTTGTAGCAATCAGTATGACATTCTTTGGAACCACACTAGATTTTGTGATGTTTTGTTCATTAAAACATTACTTAGAATTTGAAAAACTTCCAACTCCCACTGAACTCATACATATTGTCAAATCAGCTGTATTCTGATTGTTTTTCAAAATAGAATAGGGGTCAAACTCATCCCCTATAGTGACATAAATTGTCAAATTATTTCAAAGTTATGGGCCAATAACAATTAAAAGGCTGGCCTCTTAAGGCCTCTTTTGCCAATATGTTTTGATGTACAAGTTCAAATTTCAAGAAACTAAGCTCAATTGGTCATTCTTGTCAAGTCTCAAAAATTAAAAAAAGGTCAAAAAGGATTTTTTTTTTGGCTCCTCCAAAGTAAAAAGAATCCTGACATTCCTGGGTATAAGTTGAAAGGGTGTGGTGGAAAAAGAAAATTTCACATAGTTCACAAATAAAAAAGGTGGAGAAGTATAAAAAAATGCATACTTCTCAACCTCTGCCATATTTTTCTCTTGTGTCTTTCATGCCGTTTATATTTCATGTCATTGAGCGAGAACATGGATGCAAGTTATTTGCTGCTTGGCTCAGGTTTTATTTTCATACTCAGTTTAATGACTATAGATCAGCATTAAAGTATGCAGGGAATCTATCCAGTTATGTTTGGGTGCATTTCAAGCTACAAGGAGCAGGAATTCACTAACTTAATATGCATAAAATACCAAATTACCCTTCAGGCAGCAGAACCCAGTCTTCAAAGATGTTGTATAAATCAAATAACCATCTAATGTAAACGTGCATTATACCACTTTAAATTTAGAAGAAAAACAACCTTCATTGCTTATTTGATCTCGTAAGACCTACACCTCTGCATGGTGGGTGACAAAGGTTTTAATTTTTTTTAAATCTTATTTTATTGTATTGTTGCCTTTGTTCTTTTGCTTCCTTTTCTTTGCACAAGAGAGCTGCATTACCAATTTCACTGGACTTGTTCAGCGAGAATAAAGGCATCTAATCTAATCTAATCTATTAGAATTTAGATTAACTCAACTATACTTTAGGTGTAGGAAAATCTAGGAGGAAGCCTTTAGCACTGACTTTCCGTGCTAAAGAAGAACAACTAGACATTCATGTCAAAAGTTATTGCAGATACTGCAGTCCTTGATCTAACTTTCTCATGCAAATTTGAGGTGAGTTATGTAACCTTGAAAAAGAAATCTGAGGTGAGGGAACTTGCCAATTCTTTTTTCCTTTTTATTTATCTAGTAATACACAACTGCTGGCACTCATTAAATTAATATTCAACAATGGACTTCGTATTTTAGATATCAGATGGGATTGTACAAGTTTTATTTCATTCTATGGGATAAAATCAGCTGGAAATATTCTAAGCAATAAATTATTGTACTAGTATAAGGTTTTTGTTTTATTTTCTGATACTTGCCCAGCTCTCTTTTAAAATAAAAAACCGCTTTAAACCAACACAATGTATAATGGCTAAAATCTCTAACTACAAAAATTCAAACTTGCCTTCTCAAACAGGGCTTGATCCAGAATCCCTCTGGTCCAGGGCCGAGGACCACTGTTAATCTTTGGTCAGATGGAGGTAACTGCAACATATAAACAAATGAAATGTACAATGGAAAATGTTCTTAATTTTGCTAATGTGAAAAAAAGAACAAAACAAAATCTGCTTTGTTACCTAATACTATCAGTCTGTTTCATTATCAAATTGACTCACTGCTCTATGACTCACTCCCATGATCACACACATACACACGTCAATACTGCCAAGACCAGGCACAAGTCTTTACAGCCCACAAATAAAACATCAATCTATTGTGTGATTGCATAACTTTCAAAACCATTTCAAGTTAGCTGTATATAAACATTATTATAATTCTCCCAAAAGGGGCTTCAGATCAGACCCGCTGCTTGTACTATACATTGTGTAAAGAAATCTGAAGTAACGTTTTTGCTTTCCAAGTTGTCTTAAAATAAATGCTAATCTACCACTAACTGTACCAGCAACTACATACACAAAGCGTATGTGCAGAGGATCAACGACATCAACAAATACACAGAGACGGGTGGTGATAAGCAAGACCAGGAACCAGTGAAAATATCCTGCACCATTCATCAGGTTGTCAGTACATGGTTACATAACCAGCTTACTCAGAATGTATAATTGCGCCGACCGGCACTGATACAAAACCATAAACTGTTATATACTTATAATGCTCTGACTTACTACATTCCCAAATAAAATTAAAAAAAAGAAGTAAAAATGGTAAAGAAAATGATAATTAAAAAAACAAACATCGGATATTACATTTACTTAGACTTTAACTTCACTGTAGAAAATACGAAGCAAGGATCTCTGTATCTGTCTGTCTGACTGACTGTTCAGCTCCTTTTTATTTGTGAACGTGCATTTGATTTTTGCATCTCAGGCTTATGTAGACGTTCCAAAAAATGTGTAGATAAGCCTACTTTTTTTTTTTTTTTTTAAGATGAAATGGATGCCTTGTGCTCCAGACCGAAAATGAAAAAGCCAAACCTGACTGTTGTGCTGGGTGTGATGACAAATCTTATTTTTCGTTAACAAACATAATCCAATACTTCAAACAGCATCACTCTGTCCATCATGCCCAGCATGATGACAAAAGCTAAGAGGCTAAGGATAAATCTAGCCAGTAGCTTTGGCTTTTGTTCACTGGTTGATTTCATGCAACTGATCGTAGTTCTTGGAAAGATCTTTAAGAAAATCGTAATCAGCAAAGAAAATTACAAACGTTTCATCTCTAGATCAATATTAAAATGATGTTGACAAGATAGAACAAAATTAAACTCAATATACATTCAAGAATGACTTATTTATCATCAGCATTTCAAATTTCATATTTTTTTTCTGATTATGAGACTGTACAATATAATGTTTTTCTTTCCCTAATTCACCAAGTCATGAGCACCAGCCTGCCATCAGGTTCAGGATATTAATCCATGTGATGTAGCCAGGGATCAAACTGGCAGTCTTGTAATTCGGGTGTAGCCAGTTCTTCAGCTACAGTTTCCACAGTGATGTGTTCAATTAAATTCCAACTAATGCAAATTAAAAAAAAAAAAAAAAAAAAGGAAAAAAAAATCAAACAAAACCACTAGGTTCGTGAAACACGGTTGCAGACTGCATCCTCTCAAAGGACCACACATCTGATTCACACATCAACACTCTGCAATAGTTTTATCATTAATAAACATGAAAACCTTCAAATATGTAATGATTTATTGCAAACTACATATTGTACAGCTTTAGAAAACTTGTTCCTATTCACGATTACAAAAGGATTAAAAAAAGAAAAATAACTGCAATAACTGCAGGTTTTTTTCCCCACATGTTATTTATACAGTAAAAGAAATTGAATAACTAATCAAGTTAACTGAGCGATAGAAGTCTGGAAAAAGTAGGCCAGTGCTACACTCTGCTACACTCCAAGGAGATGAAATTGTAACTAATTGCTTTTGAGCAATCAGACAACAGCAATAACTTCAGCTACATCAGCAATATAGTACATCGAAGTATAACAAATGCATGCAGCACCACAGCAAAAAAGCAATCAAATGTCATATAGTTATGCTTGAAATTAAATAAAAATCTATAATTTAATTGAGACTCAATTAGGTGTTAAACTCCTACAAACAATTCAGCTGGAAAAACAGACTCCATTTTACAATAACGTCCTAAGATAGTCACTAATATGAATGCTTAAAAAAAAATAAAAAGAAATGTAGGTAAGGGGAAATGAAGTAAGTGAACAGGCCAAACAGGAATACAAAAATCAATCCCAGAAATGCTCAGGATTTAAATTGCTCAATACTAAAATACCTTAATGTTTATTAGGTTCATAATATTTATATACAGTAGTAGTGCAGTAGTCATTTGAAGTGGATCAAAGATACATGTTATGCCAGAGTTTTGAACAACCTCTGTTCTTCTCTTAGGACAACTTTGATGCAGTGTTTTGATCCGCCTCAAATGTTGACTACTGTGTATATATAAATAGAGGGAGAGAAGACACACAGCCAGTGTCATAGGCCAGGACTCAAACCTGGACCTGTTGCATGGGGACTCTAGCCCTTATGTGTGGGTCACCTGATCAATTAGGTGAGCTATTATGCACCCGTCCTATATTATTTATTTATTTTATTTATATATATATATATTTATTTATTTTTTTTAATCCTTTTTTGCTCATACCATATTCAATTCAATGAACTCAGTTTCTCCAGAAATCTTTCCACATTCCAAAAAGGTTGGCTGTTGTCAGACACACCTCTGATATAATTTATTGCAGACGGTAACCTTATTAACCCACAGTCTTATTAATATAAAATGAACATTCCTGCATATAATGACGCAAAACTCTTGCAGGAAATACATTCCCAAACCAATATTTGGTTATGAAATCGCATCATTATATAATGCACGTTTATGGGCTGGGATAATTTAAATACTGCCTACCTACAGCGTGGTTGCTCTTGGTTATTTTATAAAAGAAAACATTTCAAAAGATTTTTTAGTACTATTTTAAAATGTGCATGGTCCATCAGGTGGAGCACACCACTGTAGGTATATTAATAATAACAACCACAATCATATGCTGTAACAATGCACTTTTCAATAACCATGTCTACCTCATACTGCTGCACCTTTCACTTTTTTTTTATTGTATATAAGTGCTGTCATTTGCCTATTTACTGTACAGTGAGCAAAAATAACCGAAATTCCCTGTGTTGTTTGACCTGACTTGGCCAATAAACCTGATTCTGATTCAGAGGCAACCAGAAAAGTCTAGTATGATTTACAACTAAGTAATACACTGAGAGTAATACTTGAAAGTGCTTGCATTCACCAAAAAAAAAGAAAAAAGGCCTCACTTAAACAAGCTTCAACTGGTAATCCATCAAAACTTCCCTCATCTGAACATCCACTGCCCACTCCCACATGAACCCACTAACCACCACCAGCAGCTCGAGGTGTGTGAGAAGACTAAGGTACTAAAAGGTACTAAAAGTACGGCCGTCTTGTGGACTTAAACACCTCCACGGCTACAAATGGCATCAATTGTGCCACACTGTAATGCAGATATAAAATCTATTAAAAATAACCCTGGCTCAGGCACAACTGTTAGGCCATAAATCAGCTGCTGAGCGGACAATTCAAATGTCTAAGTGCAATACAAATGCATGCCTCACTAGCCATTTCAAATTAACTTTTATGAATCTATTTCCAGGGTTTCAGACCTCACCTGATAGCACACATGTTACTGAGCTATAGCAGCAGCACACACTACCAATATTACTTCATGACTTAAATCTCAAGTATCCAACTCCCATGACAGCATTTAGGGCTATAAAGCAGTTTAAAACGATTGTATCTAATTTGTTCTCATTAACATCTGAGGTGTTAGCTAGCTTGGTAAGTGAGACAAATCGATATATATATATAAAACAATACATTAATATTTTCTTCTGATGAAATATTTACCTTTTCCCATCGGCGTATTTTGGTTTTAAATGTCCAAAATTTTACAAAAATGGATAGCTTAGCAGGTATCACAAAGATATTTTCCTTATATTTCCAGTCACGCAGCTTAAGCTTCTGCCATTTCCACCCGCTTGACACATTTGTGCAACGTGAGCCGGGCGCGTCGCAGCTCCGCCCACTCGACGCTGATTGGTCGGACGGAATTTGCGTTTAACGTTGATTGGATACGAGCTGAAAGTGGGCGTGTCTACTGCCGCCGCTAGTCATGAGTTTGTTGGAGGTTCACGTGGATCCCCATGTTACACAACAGAGGCACAACAAGCCGGGAGTCACTGCGTGAGCGTCAGCTCACCTGGCCTGAATTATGGTGCTGCGTTAAATCGACGCAGACCCTACGGCGTAGGGTACGCGGCGACGCGCACCGGTTCTGCGTTGGTGTAACGCGGAACCATAAATCAGCCTTCAGGACGGCTGCATCCACGCCTCTGAAAATAAACGAATGAACGCACAGGGCCGCTGCATGGTTTAGTAGTGGATGCAGTGCACCGTTCTCGACATCTTTATCACACATTTAAACTTCAGCTTGAACTTTTTCTTGATTTTTCTTTTTTCCTGCCAGAATCTGATTTCTCCTCTGAAAATGGGTATTTTTACCTGCCAAAAATTGATGATTGAAGGCCAATACAGTTAATGAAAGGTTGTTTCTACCTAAATATGATTTGATCTCATTCTTGAGCTTCATAATATAAACACTAGAGCTCACAGGATTGCTTTTAAGGACCATTACAACACAAAATAGACATTTTCACCTGCCAACAATTGATTAAAGGCCAAATACAGTTAATGAAAAGTTGTTTCTGCCTAAATATGACTTGATCTCATTCTTGAGCTTCATAATCCGAAAATCTGACGTTTTAGTGATCTAGCTCAACGGGCTGCTGTGCGCGCTCCCGCGGCCAGAAATCAGAAGAAATCAGATTCTGGCAGGCGATCACTTTTTGGCACAACCTCAATTTCATACTAATTCAGTCGTTTCATTAACGCATGGAAATAAAGGATGAACAAAACCAGCTTCTCACAGATCAGTAAATCATCGCCACTCTCAAACTCCAAGGATATAACTATTTTTCAATATGTGGGCCCTTGTCAGACCAATCAAACAACCACTGGACAACAAGAACCCAAATAAGTTTACCACGTGCCTTTCACGTAATTTGGACAGTAACTTAAGTGGATCTTTGAACCAGACTTTTAAGACTGAACCTGATGGAACAAAGCAGTCATGCATGCAACAACTTTGGCAATGGTCTCTAGCAGTTCATATTCTGTCAAAGATGACAAAAATGCAGGCAAGGTTTTGATACTACTTTAATTTGTTTTAGTCAAGAAACAGGCACTTAGGGCCACAGAGTACAATTGCACTTTTTTTCTCCCCCATAGGTAGGCATAAGTAAGGCATGAAAGCTAAGTAGGTCTCAAATGTCTGTGTAAAATGTAGACGATGGCAGTTTAATACACAGTCTATTGCATGTAATGTAAGTGTGGCCTGTAAAAGCATCTCATTTTCCTACAAGACTATTTTAAGGCTACTGTCAGTCTAATTCTACTCTTAAAAAATGTCTAAAAAGGCTTTATTCATTGTGTCAGTATAAAGTATTTACTCTGATGCCTAAATAAACAGTTGCTTAGATGTCATAAAAATGGAGAAAAACATCAACAAAGTGAAATTATACAAATAAGGAAAAAAAGATACAAATCCAGTGTTGGCATAGCACATTTCACAACATAAAAGGCCCAACAACATGTTTTTCAAAACTCACTCATAATATTCAGCAGTTTTAAGCATAGCACCACACACAAAAAAAGAAGTTATTTGATTACTTCAAATTTAAACAGTTTGCAAATAAAAGCGGTTATATATTAAAAGTGAAATATATGTTAGAAGTATTTGACACAAATCCACTGGAAATGCAGTTGTGACTTAAGTGAATATTTTATTAGGTTCAGTTGAGCTGATTCATGAAAGCAACAATGTTGGTTTGGACAGTCAGAACTCAGAAGGCACAACTCATTCTCCGGCTGGTACACCAGTCAATAAGGTATGGCTGTATTTTTGGCTGTTCTCCATTGGAGAAACCTCTCAAGGCACCTATCTAAAACTACATTTACTTAGAATGTGCTTGGACCTTTCCAAGAAGCAATCTTTTTGGCCTGTCCATGAAAATAACAGACAAGCCAGACTATTTTAAATGGGTACATTTGTTCTTTTTTTTTATCCTTTTATATATATTTTTTTAGCAGTTTTTCTGCCATTTGTTAGGCTGTGAGGTTGTCTGGTCTTAACAAATAGGCACTTTTCTAAACACAAGCTAAAAGTAGCTTTATAGCATAGGAAAATCTAGCAAGGGCACAGCAGAACAAAAACAGGTAAAATAGGTGGTTTAAATGTATATTACAACACCACTTTATTTTTTTAAGTGAAATTCTTCATCATTTGATCTTATTTTTAGTGTCTTCTGCAAAGAAATATATTCTTATTTACCTGTGTGCATCAATGAAATAAGGCATTGGATCCCATCATTTACTTGTCAGCTTTAACCATTTACCAAACAGAAGAGAAATCTCTTTTTTTAAAAGAGAACCAATACCAAAATACTGGTGTTATATTTGAAAAAGAAAAATATATGTACTTGGAAAGGAGCATCATTAAGTCAGTAACCAAATATCCTCAAAAAGGCACATTTCTTAGACCAGCAAATTATATCAGAGGATAATAATACAATATTATAATGTAACTATAAGTTGAGAATTTACAATTATCTTCATGTTTAGCCTTGAGGCATGAATTTGTCTATATGCATGTGTGCCATGTGATAGAGTCAGACTTTTTTTTTTTTAAACAATATGTTTTTATCGACTTGAGATCATTTTACTTCTTAGCAAATATATATGAGTTTCCTTTGGTGTATGGCCTGAAGTTCTAATATGAGCTTTGTGATGTTTAATATGATGCATTCATAAAGGGGTAAAGCTGCAGCATGGTGGCAATCACTGACTAGATACAACTGCAAATACACTTACACAGACACATATACATATAGATGCAGGCAATCCAGGACAAGGAATGAAGACCCCTTCGGAGGTGAAATAATGTGGAGGTCATTAGCCACTAGTCATGCGGTTTCTTCCTCATGATTCATGAGACAAGAAGTATGCACATTGCCCAACTCCTTCTTCATTAACTCCACCACTCCTCATCCTGTTGCCGTTTTACACCGAATTCCAAACTATGAAAAAAGAATTAAACATTTTTTTTAAGTTATTCACAGGGTCAAGTATGTGTAACATTTTAAGTGTTAAAAATTGGACTTTTTAAAAGTATGCTACTTATACTTTTTGTTTATTAATTAGCTTTGCACTCATATGCAAAAACCTCATATTCTGCCCATCTAAAAAAAGCATTGCCTCTCTAAGGTGACTCATGGAAGGTTTAGAGGTCATCAAAACTGAATTTCTTTTTAAAATACTTAAGACAGTTATGAAAACACTGGCTTTATGTGCCTATACAGCTTGGTGTATTTATCAACATTAAAAATCCAGATCAAGATGAAATCTACATTAATCCATCAACTGGCAACTATACATGATTATCAAACATGATCTAAAAGGGCAGTGAGTTGAAGTAGCACTCAGCTGTTGACAACATGTCTCTAGCCAAAGGCTTGATAACTCACCAATAATGATGACGATGATGATCACTATAACAGCTATTAGGATGGCCCACATCTGGAAGGCATACATGTAGAGAAAAGTCATTAAATGTTAAATGTTCAAATAATTGATCTTCAATCCTTCTAAAGTTAAATAAACATTAACTTTTGTCATACCTAGTTGAACCGGTATGTAGGTAGGACAAGTTAAAGCTGACATCAATATCATCAGTACAGTAGGGTTTGGAAAACCTACTAACTAAATGATGATTAGTTACCTTGCAGTTCTTCCACCAGTATTTTCTTTTCAGCTTAGCAGCACTGGTCTCAAACTGGGAGGCTCCAGCCTGCAGTGCATCGGCTCTGTCATCCAGTTCAGACAGTTTCTGATCACGTTCCAGGACCTTGTCCACATTAACACGCATAATATCCACCACCTGCCCATAAACAAAACAAAGAAACAAACGGCAGAGTAGACAATATTGTAAGCACCTATATCATTAGTTTATTGATATGAATGCATGCTACGAGAGGAACTTCAATTGGGTTTTGTTAACTAATAAAAAGAAAAGATTAAAACCTCAGGAATTTCAATTTTATTATTCATGTAATGCGTTTACAACAGTTTCGAATATAAAAAGCCTCAAACCATGTTACTCAAGACCACCACCAATCAAGAGAGATTGCACCTTTTGCTTCTTCTTCCAGCTTTTCCCATCTCATAAGCCAAAATAAATCATGATTTTGGAAGTTTTTTGGAAACTCATTTGCCAAGTATCAGTATGTACTGTCACAAATAAACATAACCCAAATGTTCCAGTGAACCAAAAACAACACTACTGCTCCTCCTCTTACACAGAGCAACATGGCAGAGGGGTGTGTGAGCCTATGCAGGCCTTACATAACCGTGGAGATGGTGATTACATAAACGTGTGGCAGCTTATTGGATATTGTGTGTCAGACAGACTGAGGATAAAGTTCCACGTGGGAGGGGCAAACTGTAAGAGGAAATGAGAATGTGTGAGGAACAGTAGTAACATGGATCAATACAGTTTTAAATGGGGGCTGATAGCCTTTTTACCTGATGTACTCCTTAGTATATTTTTGAAGAGTGAAACTGCAGATTAAATGGCCTATCCTTTGGGATATGAGCTGATATGTGCAAGTAGAGCATTGGAGTGCAACTGATTCAAAGTGGTGAACCATGGCACTGCTGCCAAGGGTTATGCAAGTCCCGACACCAAACTGAACAAATACAGGGTGAGTAATTGCTGCAGAAGACCAAATATGTATTCTCATATGTGTTTTTTTATTCATTTATTTTAATCTGTCATCAGATTAAATTCAAATCTTCTTCATTTATCTATCTGGATACAGAGATTGCAACCTGAGGACAATGACTAAGCAGTCATATAACTCTAAAGTCATCGGACTGATCCAAGTATACAGATAAAAAAAAATAAAAAATGATAGTGGCATAATATGAATAATATGAAATCCAATTTATTTTTTTTAATATTCAACACTGTCAGATGACAGAGACATGGTGCGTAAAGGCCTGCACAGCTAAAAGACACTTAGAATTGTAAATACATTTTACAAATAAGCACTGAGTTCTCAATAAAGCACAACAAACAGTATATATCTAGTAATTTACTATTAAAATACTATGAAAACGTGATTATAATAATTAATTTAATACTACCTCAAGTCAACCAGTATCCAACCACTGCTTATCCTCTACTCTGTATCCTCAAACTGCATTTTAATACAACTGAATTCCATATAAAGCTTCTTTTGTCGATACAAGGATACTGAATAGGTGTGACAAATACACACTGGCACATCTTTACAAGAAAGACGTTAAATTAATAACCCATAATCTAAGACAACACTAGAGATATGTCTTACCTCATCCACCTGGGCCTGGGTTTGTTGCAGACGCTTGTTGCTTGATCCTGCTGCAGAACTGTCTGGTCCTGGAGCTGACCTGATGTTATAATTAAAAATATATATTATCATCCATGCAACTCAATATCAAATGTGAAAGGGATTTCTCACTTCACTGACCAGCAGTGGTCCTGTGTTCAGCATGTTATGACTTTTTTTTTATATATATATATATATATATATATATATATATATATATATATATATATATATATATATATATAAACGTCCTTGCTCATTGATAAAGGAAAGGAGAAAAAAAAAAAAAAAAAAAAAAAAAAGAAAAAAAATGAGTTTAAAAGATAGTAGGCTATATCAAATACCCAAATTGAACCCACACTACAATCAATGTTTCAGGACAGAAAATTGCATACAAATGATTCTGTATATTTGTTTAAGCCAAACATTTGAAAAAAGAAAAAAAAATTGACAACAAATTACTTTTATAAGTAATTAACAAATTAACAGCCCACCCACCCCACCCATATATAAATAAATAAATACAAAAACAAAATGGTTAGAGAGGCTTCCTTGTCCATCTGTGTCACTGGAAATGCAAAGTGCTTTTAAATATTATAATAAACTGTCCGACATGCAAGATTGGTAAAACTAAAACGTTGACATCTTCTATGTCAGTAAGAATGTGATATCTCCAAATTCCTAAAGTGAAGCATCATACAAAACTGATTACTGTCAACATTTTGACCTTTATATTCATAATAAAAATATTTAATTGGATTTCCCTGAAAGTAGCATCATAAACTATTATAACTTTTTCTTTAAATGACATGATCGATAATCACATCATACTCAAACTCTGGGTCAGAAGTTTAAAAAGAAAAAGAAAACTTCTTTAATTTATTCCATTGATTACATATTACAATTATTGCTTCTTCATGTTACAACTCTATATAGCATGTATTGAGAAGCATACTCTCTCAAGTACAACATACACTAGTTAGTGGGCAAGGGAGTTTACTGTATACTTGACTAAAAATAGCTGCATGCATTAGAGATAGGTATTAGAGAGTCTTTCTGGTAATCTGCAAATTAAAAATTAGATCTTTACGGTGTCGTCTCTTACTAGGTAATATATATCCCAACAGTGGGTAGAGGTAATATTTGAAATAAAACAACAAGGAACTCGTGTCGTTTCCTTTCATCTTCAACAACCTGAAAGTTTTGTGTTCTAAATATAAACCAGAGCTATGCTGTGCACAATAGTTCACTTTGAAACTCCAGCAGGAATTACATGCTTGTATTGATGCAACAGATATTAGATATTAATGGCATTACAGGTACCAGTGTGTGTGTGTATTGATAAGTCACAGATTAAAGTGGGGCTACAAATACACAAGGATGTAGCCATTAAACAAGCAAGCCAAGATCTACAACAAAACTTATAAAAGACTACTGGCGCAACTTGGGTTCTCAGTTATCTGTAAGGAAGTTCTAATTGTCATTGTGACATTACACAACAAAGCAATCTTATTCACATCCAGGATTTAAAAAAGAAAGAAAGAACAGTGGGCCATCTGTAACAAAACAGATGGGCCTTCCATTTTTGAAAGAGAGGAGACTGTTCATTTAGAGGTAGAATACAATTTTTATGTTATTTTTACACAGGAATCAGAAAGGTATGGCCTATAAATGTACAAAGGATTTTGGGTTGTTGTTTATTTTTCATTTAATTATAACCGAGATTCAATTTTATCCAAATATTGTCGAAT